>NC_053491.1:467406738-467706738 GCF_905171775.1 Rana temporaria | reverse complement strand
GCTGATAGATGGGAGAACTTCTAGGGCCACTCCAGTCCTCTATAGACAAGACAGGAGATTACATGTAAAGTTCAGACAAGACCCCCCCCCCCCCCCCTCCCAATTATTTTCTTAACTCACCAGTCATTAGCCTCAAGGAGAAGGACAGCCTCTCTTCTATGGACACTGTGGTGCTGAATGGAACCCATGTTGGCTCAATGGCTTTGCTGCTTACATTGGCATGCCTATACAGGAGAACAGAATAAAGTGTCAGTGATGAGCCGGGGTGAAATACTAAT
The DNA here is from genome assembly GCF_905171775.1 of Rana temporaria. Taxonomy (NCBI): domain Eukaryota; kingdom Metazoa; phylum Chordata; class Amphibia; order Anura; family Ranidae; genus Rana; species Rana temporaria. Next base: position 467,706,460 of record NC_053491.1, on the reverse strand, counting down.
TTCAGAGATCCATATTAATGGCAAGTGTCACTTTTCAAGGGAAAAAAAAGTTAAGACAGCAGCATGCTAGCTGCCATTGTCAACCTGCAACTTACCGACATAACCAATATGAATGATGGCAATTCAAAAAACGGATCATTTCACAAGATAGTGATGCCAGATTCAAGAAAACATACCTTAGGTTTATACTTCTAGAGTCAAGTGAGCAAGCGCCTAAATTTTCAAAAACTAGGTGCCATGAGAATATGAAGTGGTTATTTTAATATGACCACTCTTGCACCAAGGAACTTGGATAATCTAGATCAGTGGTTCTCAACTGCTGTCCTCAGGACCCACCAATAGGCCAGATTTTAAAGTGGTTGTATAGTCCATTTTTACACTTTGACCTACAAGTAAGCCTAAAATAAAAACGTACCTTAAGAAAAAAAAAAGAGATATAGATATAGACACTAGACCTTTACAGTTTAGGAGATATCCCCCTTGCAATGATCCTCTGACTGCAGCAGCACATGTGCACAGGGGATTCTCGGCTGAAGGCCCGGCTGACCTTGCCAGAAAGAAGTCTTGTGGGAGCGACAACATCGCAGCTCCAGCCACTCACAGCGCTGGAGCAGCGATACTTGGAAGACACGCCAAGGCAACATTTCAACAATAGTGACCAACAGGAATGAACCCAAGGGAAACCCCCAAACATTTTTTGGAATGGTCAAAGAGGCCTAGGAGGCAATCACCACAATGGATGCACTTGCAGTGGAAAGTCATTGAAGAGATTCTCATTTCCTGTTTCATTTGTCAAAACAGAATGTGAAGGGGGAATGCCTTAAATTGGGACAGTAGCAGAAAACTTGACAGGGGGGGCTGTGTATCTGTGCAAATGTTTTTTTTATCTCAAGATATTTACCAGGAAAGATGCATTGTTAGGACCTGCATTTCATCCTAGTGTAGACTCACCGGTAGTAGTAGCACATTATGGGGACCACGGCTGGGTTGGTTCTGATGATTGGAATGGAGGAGGTTGGGCTGTAGGTCAAGTTGGTAGCATAGATCACCCAGTCTTCCATCATCTGTAGATAAGATCAGAACATTACATACACTGGGGTAATAGCTAGAACCTTCAGAGCCCTGGTGCAAGAAGCCATGATGGGCCCCCCAGGCTTACAATTTTGGGAGGTGTCCATGGGATGAAATCTGCAAGCGGTTGGGATTGATTGCACTGGCAATTTGTCACTCAAGTCAATCTATGCCCCCTCAAGAATTCCATGCCTCCAGGAAAGCCTTGGTCTAATGGGGGACTCCTCAGAGTGGAGAGCTCCTACCCTTCACACGATTTGTGTCAGCTGGCTTTCTTTTGCCGTGACCAACCCCGACTCCCTACATGGATTCTCTGGAGTGGAGATAGGCAGGGCAGTCCAGACTCAGCTCTGCCTCCCCTCTGCGGCCAGCAGGCAAAAGACACCCGCTCCGTATAACAAATGGACAGGCGGGCCTCAGTAGCACAGCCAGAATGGACAGATGGGCCCCTCACACTGGCAGATGGTTGAACAGGCCCCCCTGAAGTGGCAGAACTCCAGGGCCCAGTCGCATTTGCGACCCTGACACACATACCGCAGGGCGACTTATGAGTTAAACATGTGACACACCCATAGTCTGCATTTCCAAAGCCTAGTCACCCAACCATCATGCTTATGAGGATTAACATTCCGTGATTAATAAAAACAGGCTAACAACTCAGAAAAATCCAGGCAATTACATTTCTAGACTCCAACAGGTCTGCTTTAAAATGGTGTCAGGTTCTAAAGACACGGTCACCTACTTAATAAAGCAGATGCATTGGTCAATAACTTTTAAACTTATTTGAGAACAGGTTAACTCTAGCAATTCCCTCCTTACACCTTGTAAGTTGTAGCCCTCTAAGAGAAAAAATAAAATTATGCAGGATACCAAGTAATGGCACCTAGTCTGCTGACATCACATCCAAGATGGCAGCAATAACACACACGCAGCCACACACACACACGCAGCCACACACGCAGCCACACACACACACGCAGCCACACACGCAGCCGCAGCCACACACGCAGCCGCAGCCACACACGCAGCCGCAGCCACACACGCAGCCGCAGCCACACACGCAGCCGCAGCCACACACGCAGCCACTTATTTTCCGGCATATAAGACGACTTTCGGGATGCAAAAAAAATGCATCCAAAGTCGGGGTTCGTCTTATACGCCAGGTACGGTCTCTGCCATCACTCACTTTTTTTCTGAATAGGCGGTGCGGTGACAGTCTGCGTGCGTCAATGATTTAAAAGACGCTCCTTCTCAGCGTGTTCTGTGATAGGTGGAACACAAATCTTCCCAGCAGCGCCTCTGTTCTGTGTTCCTCCTATCACAGATGCCTTCTCATCCTCGGACGAGATGAGAAGACGTCCCTGATAGGCGGAACACAGAACAGAGGCGCTGCTGGAAGTAATGTAATGGCACAGTGAGATTTGAAAAAGCCTGTTTCTGTCAGCGGTTCTGGCTCCCCCTCAGCTTCCAGAAATACTAGTAAGAAGGGGGTAGTATAACACACACACACTTTTTTTTATAGAAAGGAAAGCATTTAAAAAGAGCCTTTTGCCAGACCATTGCAACAATCTTCCAGTAAAAGGGTTCCCAAAAAAAAAAAAAAAAAGTTCTTGAGCTACTAGGCCCATACTTAGGAACCCAGCAACAAGATAACATTCAGCAAGAGCATTGTGTGCTTAGACTACTTTTCACAGCTTTGTTACACCCCCCCCCCCCCCATTGTACATGTGAACAAGGTCAACAGCATACACACAGGTCCCCCTCACAGAAGTAAAAGAGCAACAAGGGTTTTTAACAGTGGAAAGTGAAGTGAAGTCTTGAGGCCAATCATCTCCTGCTAATTTGCAGAGCCACGGAATATCAGCTACACAGTCCTTAGGACTGCACTGCGGTAACCCATAACAACCAGGTTTTTAGTTTCCTAAAATAAATACAATTATGGAATGGAAAGGGAAGGGAATTACCTGCACAGTGTTGCCACAGTCCTGGAGACTAATCTGGAAGATAACTTCATCAGCGCTTTGTGTGTTGGGCTTGCAGCCTTGGGGTCCCAGGCTCAGATCAGAAGATTTCACCAGCTTTCCATTCCCATAAAAATCCATCATGACACTGACCACCATGCGGTCCTCTTCACACTGGACACTAATGGGGGAACTAGATGAAATTACAGTCGGGGGCTGCTGGCGGAGCATCCCACCAGCACGTCCACCTGTTGAACCCCTCTGAGCCCCACCTCTAGAAGCCCCAAACCCGTATACCGCATTAGTGCCTGAGTAAGTCCCTCCAGAACTCCCTCTAGAAGACCCCTGGCTCTGGCCAGGTACAACCCGCTGGTTATTCCTCCACCAGTCTGATTGGCGCCTATGTCTCACCAAGGCTCCATCCCCACTACATCCAAACCCTGGTCCATAAACCAGGGCCAAAAGCAACAACCAACTACAGCAGCTCCTCACTCCTAGACCCATCCTGCCTGCAAAACCAACACCACAATGAGGCAGGAAGACAGAGCTTCCCTTTATACCCCTCCCACCAGTCACTAATACCCCCAGCTGGGGCAATTCATCACCACACCCAAATGGCTGCCTCATTCAGCATTTGGCTAAACTACACAGTTGATCTTTTGATGCTGAGACAGTTAACCACTTGCTGACAGTCACCTCATGTGAGTGGAGCTACACAGGAGAATTTCAGTAGCTTATGCCGCATACACAGGACCATTTTTCAGGTTGTAAAAAATTATTATTTTTTTTTAATGTCATTAAAAACGATCGTGTGTGGGCTCTAATTTTAGATACGCCGTTTTAACTCTGAATCTACGCCGTTAAGCGTATTCTGGAAACCAGATACGCTTAAATTAGGCTAAGATACGAGCGGCGTAAGTCTCCTACGCCGTCGTATCTTAGGGTGCATATTTACGCTGGCCGCTAGGTGGCGCTTCCGTTGTTTTCCGCGTCGAATATGCAAATGAGCAAGATACGCCGATTCACGAACGTACGTACGCCCGTCGCAATTAGTTATGCCGTTTACGGAAGACATACGCCGGCGTAAAGATAAAGCTGGTCTCTAGGTGGTGCAGCCCATGCAAAGTATGGACGTCAGAACAAGCGTATCTTTTTACGTTGTTTGCATAATTTGTACGCGAATAGGGCTGTGCGTAAGTTACGTTCACGTAGTTGGCAGTGTTCGACGTATCTTAGGCATTCTATCCGACGCATGCACACTGGGATACGTCCACGGACGGCGCATGCGCCTTTCGTTCAAAACCTAATTTACGTGGGGTCATGGTTTATTTACATAAAACACGCCCACCTCAACACAATTTGAATTAGGCGGGCTTACGCCGGCCCATTTGCGCTACGCCGCCGTAACTTAGGACGCAAGTGCTTAGCGAATACAGCACTTGCTTCTCTAACTTACGGCGGCGTAGCGTATATGAGATACGCTACGCCTGCCTAACGTTAGGCAGGTCTTACTGAATCTGGCTAATAGTTTCCAACTTTGTTCCTGTTCACTTGGAAATGTTGGTTTTCCCTGCTAACCTTTCTGTGTCCTAGCTCCTCCAGTTACTTTGTCCATTATAGAAAATCTCAGCAGGGATGGTGAAAGCTCCTCATAATGGACCCAGCAGCTGTGCAGACCTGGGAAGTCAATGCAAGGATGGTGGGAGCCCCTCATGATGGACCCAGCAGCTCAGTAGACCTAGGAAGTCAGTTCAGGGATGGTGGGAGCCTCTGATAATGGGCAACATAGCTCAGCAGAGCCAGAAACTCTGGAAAGTCCAGAAAGTCCCTTATAATGGGTACAACAGGTGTTCAGACCCGGGAACTCAGCACAGGAGTGGTGGGAACCCCTTGTAATGGCACAACAAGTGTCCAGACCGCTCAGACCTGAAACTCCGCACAAGAATGGTAGGGAGCCCTTCATAATGGGCACAGTGGCTGTGAATACCTGGAACTCAGCACAGGAATGGTGGGAACCCCTTATAATGGGCACAACAGGTGTGCAGACCTGGGAACTCAGTGCAAGGATGATGGAAGCCCCCTGATAATAGACTAAATAGGTGTGCACAGCCAGAAATTCTTCTGCGGATGGCGGGAGCCCCTCATAATGGGCAAAACAGGTGTTCAGACCTGGGAATTCAGCACAGAAGCGATGGGAACTCCTTATAATGGGCACAAGAAAAGAAGTTTGGGACTTTAAATGAGATGCGATTTGATGCAAACAGTAGTAAAGTAATAAATGCGTAATAACCAAGCTCAAACTTACCACCCAAACAGCAAGCCACCTTCAACTGTCTAACTGTATGTTAAAAACAGAGGATTGGTTGCACACATTTGCAAATGCATGGATAAGCTACAGGCCACTCCACGGCTCTCTGCGTTTCTGTAGTCCTAACTAAACTGATATAGTTTCCTCAATAGGAGGCATACAAATACTAATGAGTAGATGGAGGACAGGTATGTGTCCCCGCCTCCACCTAAGAATGGTATGGTAGTGAGAAGCATTGGAAAAGACGCATTAGGGTAAATATATAAAAAAATATCAAAATCGCATCTCCGTCCCTGTAATATGACATAGAAATGGTTGGGGACTTTGAATGAGGCATGTAGACTGCCGCACCAGCACATGTGCTGGTGCGGCAGTCTACATGCCTCATTCAAAGTCCCCAACCATTTCTATGTTATAATGGGCACAAGGGTATAGACCACTCAGGCCTGGAACTCTGCACAGGAATGGTGGGGGGCCTATATAATGAGCTGTGAATACCTGGAGTGCTTAAAGCGGAAGTTCCAATTTTAGGGAGCCAGTTTCTGGAGTGCTTTACGTACATAGTGAAGGAGAACACTAGTTACAGACTGCAGGTTTCTGGAGTGCCTTTTGCATAGGGAGCAGGGTTCTGGAGTGTGTTATGCACTGAGTGCAGGGTTCAGGAGAGTGCTAGATACAGAGTGCAGGGTTCAGGAGAGCATTATGTAGAGAGTGCAGTGTTTTGGAGTGCGTTATGTACAGAGTGCAGGGTTCTGGAGTGCGTTATGCACAGGGTGCAGGGTTCTGAAGTTATGTAGAATGCAGGGTTCTGGAGTGTGTTATTCCCAGAGTGCAGGGTTCTGGAGTGTGTTATGTACAGAGTGAGGAGTTCAAGAATGTGATATGCACAGGGTGCAGGGTTCTGGAGTTATGTACAAAGTCCCGGGTTCTTGAGTACATTATGTACAGAGTGCAGGGTTCTGGAGTGTTGGATCCAGACTGCCAGCCCCTCACATCTCAGGCAGGACACGCAGAGGGCCTCCACGCTGCCACTCTTGTAGAGCACAAAACACCCCCGCGTCTTCATGCGGATCCCAGTGTCCATCAGCGAAGCTCCGGTTGGAGCGGGACTTGCGCTAGCTTCAGTGAAAGACATAATAGGCCTCAGCCTCTCGGATGGCGTTGGATACACTGACATACTTGCGGACGATCCTCTCTCCAGAACGGGCAAATCACACCGTCTCTTGGCGCCAATCTCACCTATGTCTCACGCAGGGGTGGGTAACTCCTCCCACTTTGAGTTCTTTTCTGGGCACGTCGCTTGAGCACGTCACTCTGTTGCACGTGCAGCCAACATCTTTAGTAAACGACCTGACCTTAACCCCTTCTTCACAAGCACAGTCCAACACCTCAATAAATTTCAGACTTTCAATGGCGAAATAAAGTCTTAGTTCCATTGCCAGAGGTAACAGCCAATCCTGGATGAGCCCTCATGTAGCACTACCCCGAAGGAGCTGCTGAATAGTTTTGGGTGGCATGTTACCTCTATTCCTTCGCCGTCTAGGGTATACGATGAGAGTTGAGAAGAACTGCAATGTCCACAATTTAGGTGTCTTTTTCTGTGCTTTATTACCCAACGGGGTATAAGGTTAAAAGGAGTAGTAGTTGAAGAGGTAAAAAAGGTAATAGGTAGTAGGTTCAGGTGTATAACTTTGTTCGGAAACAGTCCTGCTTCCAGCAATGTAACTTTCATCGGCACTCTAGCCAGGGTGGGTATTGGGCACCTGGATAGGCCTCTCTCACCAGCCTAGCAGCCAGAGTGTCACACGGAATCTTTAGCAAAGTCTCTGCCACAGACCTTCCCAAAGATGTATTCCGTCCAGAATCCTTCTCAACACAGGATTAAGCACCCGGATCTCTCTTGAATAAACTTTGGCGAATTCAGAACGGACAGGCGACCATCATTCAGCCTTTCAGTAAGCGTGCATCCTTTGATGAAGTTCCATGCCTCTTCTGAGATACCAGCCCTGTGCTTGGTACTCTCCCAGACAGGTTCTTCATTGGGTGGACAGACAGCACAGGACCACTCTGCGATTGTCTGACTACCAGGCCTACACAGTAGATCACAACCCCGGACCAACCTGGTCCCGGAGTCAGGAACACTTGAACACGCACCCCCGGCCATGAGGGCCACACACGGGGGGTGGTGGGATGACAGACCAGCGATCAACGACCGCAAACGAATGACGCCAGTCCCTTAAGTACTCTCCCCCAGCATGCACAGCGAGGTGATCAACGCCCACTGATTGGCTGCTGAGGTAAAACACCCAATACGCCCTGACTTGACTGCTGCCACCCTTGGCCTGGGGTGGTACCAACACGCCAGACAGCAATAATGGACACTCACAGTACAGCCATAGCTGGAACAAAGGCCCAAATTTGGTAAAACAATACGGTCAGAGGTAATTAAGTATCGGACTAATCTCTAAATTTAAGGCACCGCCAGCTATAAAAGTAGCAGGGCGCTACATACCTCATACTCATTCATATAGGGGGGTAGGGATCTGGGGGCTCCCTTGTTAAATGGAGCGTCCAGATTCTGATAAGCCTCCTGCCTGCAGACCCCTACAGTCCAGGGTCGTGGGGAAGAGGCCCTTGTCCCCATCAACATGGGGACAAAGTGCTTTGCGGTATGGGGCGCAGAGCACCCCCATGTTGAGGGCATGTGGCCTGGCATGTTTCTGGGGGGTGCCTGCCAGGCTGCATGCTTGGATAAGTGTTTGGGATGGATTTTGGAGGATTACACTTTTTTACATATTGGCGTAGGGTTCCCCTCAAAATCCATACCAGACCTAAAAGTGTGCTCATTATGAGGGGCTCCTGCCATCCACATGAAGAGTTTCTAGCACTGCAGACCTAGGTTGTCCATCATCAGAGGCTTCCATCATTCTTTCCCTGAGTTCCCAGGTATTCACAGCTGCTGTGTCCATTATAAGAGGCTCCCACCATTCTTGTGCTGAGTTCCAGGCCTGAGCAGTCTGAACACTTGTGCCCATTATAAGGGGTTCCAACCTCCCCTGTGCTGAATTCTCAGGTCTGCACACCTGTTGTGCCCATTATAAGGAGCTCCCGCCATCCACATGAAGAATTTCTGGCTCTGCAGACCTATGTTGTCCATTTTCAGGAGTTTCCATGATCCTTGCACTGAGTTCTTAGGTCTGCACACCTGTTGTGCCCATTATGAGGGGTTCCCAGGTATTCACAGCTCATTCCTGTGCTGAGTTACAGGACTGAGTGGTCTGGACACTTGTGCCCATTATAAGGGGTTCCCATCACTCCTGGTCTGAATTCCCAGGTCTACACACCTGTTGTGTCCATTATGAGGGGCTCCCGCCATCCACATGAAGAAATGCAATATAGCGATATAGCACATTTAGGAAATGCAATGTGGATTTTGCGGAAACAATGTGCATTTTGGGGTCTGCAGAAACGAATGGTAATGCACAGGGCCATAACTAGATGTCAATTCCTCCCCTGACACAGAGCACTAATTATGTCCAAACCAACTGTGTTTCCAAACTATATTCAGTATAAATTCCATTTATCAAATGTATTTGCCAAGTGCTCTGGCTGTATAAATCACTGTGCAGCCAGACAGAGCTGGGTCCCCTGTGCTCCTGGGCCACCTATCAGTCACAGGGTCTAATATAGATATTCTCACACTCTTGGTAATGTAGTTTAGCACACATGGAGTATATTTTACAGTGGTGTACTATATGACCAGCAGACAGATTTTCTTATCTGGACAATCAATGCAAATGGAGGCAAAACACAACAATGCAATGCCACTATCTATGTTATAACTACACAAGTCTGCAAGCATATTCACAATGCAGAATGTGAATCCATGCAAAGGTCCTATTCACATATTGTATATGTTCATAAGTATTATTTGATGTGCACACATGGCAATGCAAGAGTTTTCTGTTGGGTGCACTCATAGACATGAATGGGTGGGCACCCCATAGCGCATACAACACATGTTGCTGCAAACAGCTCAGCAATAGGTACAGAACCATGTGAATGAGTCCTAAGACTAGAGCTATACAGGAGAGTTTACAAACCCAATCCTGCCAACAACATCGCTAGCTGTTAATCGCTAGGACTAGCAAATGATCACCAAGGCCAGATTTACATTGTCGTTCTGCCATTCTGAATGGCACCCCAATGTGCCTTGCTGACGCATCTTGTTTATTTAAAATTGGTACAAATGTAATGGGCAGCTTAACAGAAGGATCTTTGGCACATGTGCATTAAACACGCCCCCAAATATAAAAATGTGCCCTGAAATATATCGCCCCCTATGGTATAAGCTACACTGGTAGTATTCAGTAGCATCTTGTAGCTTTCAATTGCACATGATTGAAACATTGATCAGTCATGTGAGATTATGCTAATGCATGTTGGTTGTATAGTGTACTCCATGGAAAGACATTTGTATCATCAGTTTTTTGATCACTTGCTACTCCTAGTGATTAATCCATAACAAATATAGTAGCGGGACTAACCTACTGAAATTCTCCTGTGTAGCTCCACTCAAATGAGGTGGCTGTCAGCAAGTGGTTAACTGTCTCAGCATCAAGAGATCAAGAATGTTTTTCTGAGGCAGCCATTTGGGTGTGGTGATGAATTGCCCCAGCTGGGGGTATTAGTGACTGGTGGGAGGGGTATAAAGGGCAGCTCTTTCTTCCTGCCTCATTGTGCTGTTGGTCTTGCAGGCAGGATGGGTCTAGGAGTGAGGAACTGCTGTGGTTGGCTGTTGCTTTTGGCCCTGGTTTATGGACCAGGGTTTGGATGTAGTGGGGATGGAGCCTTGGTGAGACATAGGCGCCAATCAGACTGGTGGAGGAATAACCAGCGGGTTGTACCTGGCTACAGCCAGGGGTCTTCTAGAGGGGGTTCTGGAGGGACTTACTCAGGCACTAATGCAATATATGGGTTTGGGGCTTCTAGAGGTGGGGCTCAGAGGGGTTCAACAGGTGGACGTGGTGGTGGGATGCTCCGCCAGCAGCCCCCGACTGTAATTTCATCCAGTTCCCCCATCAGTGTCCAGTGTGAAGAGGACCGCATGGTGGTCAGTGTCATAATGGATTTTTATGGGAATGGAAAGCTAGTGAAATCTTCTGATCTGAGCCTGGGACCCCAAGGCTGCAAGCCGAACACCCAAAGTACTGATGAAGTTATCTTCCAGATTAGTCTCCAGGACTGTGGCAACACTGTGCAGGTAATCCTCCACACTCGCTTTTGTTTTTTGTTTTCCTTCTTTATTGGCCTCAGTAAACTAAAACCTGGTTGCTTTGGATTATTGCACTTTGCAATGTTGTCTTAAAGTGGAGTTCCGGCCACAATTTCACTTTTTAAATATAAATACCCCTGTAATACACAAGCTTAATGTATTCTAGTAAAGTTAGTCTGTAAACTAAGGTCTGTTTTGTTAGGTTGTTACAGCATTTAGAAACTTTATAAAATAGAAATTGACTGGGGCCATCTTAAGTGTGGGCATCATGAAGCCAGACTGTATGACTTCCTGGATTTCAGCCTTAGAGATATCGCACATGCTCAGTGCTGTACAAGCAGTGTCAGATCAGGTTTCAGCACCTGTGCTGTCCAAGTCACATGATTCTTTGAGACTGGGGAGTGCACAGACTCCTGGAAAGTTACACCCACTACATTCCCAGGAGTCTGTGCAGTGTAGGTTAGGAAGCATTAAGCACCTAGGTGCAGGAAGTGGGAAGATAAACTATTCTGCCTAGCAACACTTTGAAGGCATCTAAAAAAAAATTTGTGTGTGTCTCCCCCCCATCTGTCAAGTTAAATTTGTTCAGGGGAGGTTGTGTCCAGTAAGCCTAAAAAATGCTTTCCATACGATAACCTACTTGTGTAGATGTCCTAAATTACTTCTGCCATCTTGGATGTGATGTCAGCAGACTAGGAGCCATTACTTGTGTAGCGCCCTGCTCCTGTTGGGTAGGTGCTATTTGTAAATTTAAATTGTCTGATCTGTAATTTAGCTCAGAATGACTATGCCAAATTATTGGTTTCTATTCCAGTTCAGCTGCGTTGCACATTTTCCACTTGACTGTGGGTGTTGCTGTCGCCACAGGTCAAGGTTGGAAATGTAACTGTGTATGTTTTTTTTCTGAAGCAGCTCAGTGGGTGGGGTCCCCACCACTGTGCATTCTGGGAGAGGGTACTTAATGTACAGACACTGTCCTGGCGGGGTCTTCCAATCCTGACCTGATGGCCCTCCTGGCCTCAGGGATGTGCTAGCAGTGTTTTTCTGGCCTCGGGGGCCTGCTGGCCCGATGCTCCGCCACTGAAGTAGGCCCAGGAGTTTCTGGGGCCTACTGGTCCAGGGATGGTCCTGTGCTGTCTTCTCTGCAGGAAGAAGCCGAACAATTGAGGATTAAATTGGAGGATGCATCCTGGCCAATCTACCTCAGTGCTGCAAGCTGAAATGTAGAATAGAAACAAAAAAGTGTAGCGCTCTGATACAAAAAAGGTATGACAGTAAAATCAAAAACCACGCATGATCAATATGCAACAATGAGAAATGCACATATGTATGGAGGTACAAATGTTGGAAGCAAATGACTAAATGTCCAAAATGAACCAAGTGATGGATGAATACAAAGTTCAAAATTGAAGGGTGAGATGAAATCTTCAAAAAATATATGAATATAAATGAATTTCAAAAATAAGGAATATCCCGTCACCAATGTGGATGCAGGCTTACCGGAACTTGTGGACTCTGCGAAATGTATATTTCCAGAGTCAATCAGGATTGGTATAGACTGGAAACCACGGTGTGGAGCTGCTTCAGGAAGGGGTCCACAAATGATCCAAATATCATGACCTGGGGGGAACTGGAAGGTCTCTCGCTCAGGGAATGCAGGAGATGGTCATCCGTTAGTGAGGGTTACATGTGAACGTGGAAAAGAAAAGAGGGGACGCCATAGTGTAGTACCGTCAAAATCAGTTTAGGTTTAATTAAAGATTGCACTTACATGTCAGTTGAGAAAAAAGCGCACTTCAATAAAATGATGGCAACATTGGAGTCATCCCTGACGCGTTTCGTGTGAGTACACGTTGTCAAAAGGGTATCCCTCCTATGTGGCCAACAGACAAATTTATAATGAGCCCCCAAACACATACAACTCACCATCTGGGAGGAGTCACTCAGAACAGCAACACTTCCGGGTAGGAATCAGATCTGAACAAAATGTTAAATGTGAAATAGCACTCTGAACATGTAATGAGCACATGGGTGGCGAAAAAAAGCAACAAAAAAGAAGAAAAATGGAAAATCAGAACGTCTGTAATGCACAAGTGCTTGAAACAAGCACTTCCTGGATGTGGCAAGATGGCGGCGGGGCGTGCGCTCCAAGCCTCATCTTGACACAATGTTCTGATAGGGTGTATAGAAAAGAGGAGGCGCTCCGAACGGGCGCTTCCTAGTTACAGCAAAATGGCGCCAGAGCGTGCGCTCAAAGCCTCGTTCTGAGTACATGTGCTGAGCAGGAAGTAACGCAGCACATAACGGCAAGCCGATACAGACTAGAAACGTCAGGATGGGGGGCGGATCAAAATGCAAATCTATGTAGTTCACCCCTCACTGTGGTTAACGCTGTGCGTGTCAAGTGGACCGGAAGTAATAACTCAAGGTTGGTCCACGTGATGCTCCGCAGTAAAAAAGATCAAAAAAAAAAAAAAAAAAAAGGGGAAAATGTAAATGCACTGGCTAACAGAGAGGCCGGCTGATTTTTGGATGACTGAAACACCACACAATATTTGGAAGTATAACTTCCAAATGCATCGGAAAGCCAAAATGCATTAATAGACAAAAAATCATTAATGGAATAACCTAAAGAAAGGAAAAGTTCCAAGTAAGAGTCTAAAAACATAAGTAAAAAATCGTGTAAATGACATATTTATAAAAAATGACCTTTAATATTAAAAAAAAGGACAGTGACGGAAATCAACTGTAATAAATAGTGCAGAGTTGTGGAATCTAATAATGAAAAAATTCCGCAAACTGCAACAGATAAAAATTGTGTAAAAATATATAAAAATCAAAATATATCTGTAAAGCAATGCTGAGTGAGTCATCCAGATGATAAGTTGGAAGTACGGACAAAACATGCATTAACAAATAAAATAGTCAATATATCAATTTTATATTTAACAATAAATGTAAAAATTGTTAAAAAGATGTCAAATGAATGAGCATATTTATTGAATGACAAAAAAAAAAAAAAAAAAAAAAAAAAGGGGGGGGGGGGGGGGTTGTGTACACAAAGTTCCTACGAAATTGAAACATGACAGTTCATGCCTTATCAATAAATGAATTGATATCCCATTCGACGTTCAAGCCGGAGGGATGATAAGATTGGAGTTCATATATCCAATATGTTTCTAATTGAGAAACCCCTCTTGTCTTAGCCCCTCCTCTCCAGGGAGGTATGTACCGGTCAATAATTGTAAATTGTGTACCGGAAGGGTTTCTATCATGACAATGTCTGAAGTGGCGAGGAACCGTATGGTTCGTATCTCCACTTATAATTAAAGCGATATGTTCACCCACACGTATCGAATAGGTACGGATCGTGCGGCCGACATATTGCTTACCGCATATACAAGTAATGAGATAAACAATGTAATTTGTTTCACAGGTGCAAAAATGCTTAATCTCATACTGTTTGTTGGTCACGGTGGATGTAAAGTGTGTAATTTTACGTCCCTTTAATGAATTGTGTAGGCACACCTTACATTTCCTACATGGAAAAAAACCAATAAGATCATGAAAGAAGGAAATCTTTGATGGGGGATTGATGATGTTGGGCGCAATCCGACTCTGTAACGAGGGTACACCCCACAACTCTGCACTATTTATTACAGTTGATTTCCGTCACTGTCCTTTTTTTTAATATTAAAGGTCATTTTTTATAAATATGTCATTTACACGATTTTTTACTTATGTTTTTAGACTCTTACTTGGAACTTTTCCTTTCTTTAGGTTATTCCATTAATGATTTTTTGTCTATTAATGCATTTTGGCTTTCCGATGCATTTGGAAGTTATACTTCCAAATATTGTGTGGTGTTTCAGTCATCCAAAAATCAGCCGGCCTCTCTGTTAGCCAGTGCATTTACATTTTCCCCTTTTTTTTTTTTTTGATCTTTTTTACTGCGGAGCATCACGTGGACCAACCTTGAGTTATTACTTCCGGTCCACTTGACACGCACAGCGTTAACCACAGTGAGGGGTGAACTACATAGATTTGCATTTTGATCCGCCCCCCATCCTGACGTTTCTAGTCTGTATCGGCTTGCCGTTATGTGCTGCGTTACTTCCTGCTCAGCACATGTACTCAGAACGAGGCTTTGAGCGCACGCTCTGGCGCCATTTTGCTGTAACTAGGAAGCGCCCGTTCGGAGCGCCTCCTCTTTTCTATACACCCTATCAGAACATTGTGTCAAGATGAGGCTTGGAGCGCACGCCCCGCCGCCATCTTGCCACATCCAGGAAGTGCTTGTTTCAAGCACTTGTGCATTACAGACGTTCTGATTTTCCATTTTTCTTCTTTTTTGTTGCTTTTTTTCGCCACCCATGTGCTCATTACATGTTCAGAGTGCTATTTCACATTTAACATTTTGTTCAGATCTGATTCCTACCCGGAAGTGTTGCTGTTCTGAGTGACTCCTCCCAGATGGTGAGTTGTATGTGTTTGGGGGCTCATTATAAATTTGTCTGTTGGCCACATAGGAGGGATACCCTTTTGACAACGTGTACTCACACGAAACGCGTCAGGGATGACTCCAATGTTGCCATCATTTTATTGAAGTGCGCTTTTTTCTCAACTGACATGTAAGTGCAATCTTTAATTAAACCTAAACTGATTTTGACGGTACTACACTATGGCGTCCCCTCTTTTCTTTTCCACGTTCACATGTAACCCTCACTAACGGATGACCATCTCCTGCATTCCCTGAGCGAGAGACCTTCCAGTTCCCCCCAGGTCATGATATTTGGATCATTTGTGGACCCCTTCCTGAAGCAGCTCCACACCGTGGTTTCCAGTCTATACCAATCCTGATTGACTCTGGAAATATACATTTCGCAGAGTCCACAAGTTCCGGTAAGCCTGCATCCACATTGGTGACGGGATATTCCTTATTTTTGAAATTCATTTATATTCATATATTTTTTGAAGATTTCATCTCACCCTTCAATTTTGAACTTTGTATTCATCCATCACTTGGTTCATTTTGGACATTTAGTCATTTGCTTCCAACATTTGTACCTCCATACATATGTGCATTTCTCATTGTTGCATATTGATCATGCGTGGTTTTTGATTTTACTGTCATACCTTTTTTGTATCAGAGCGCTACACTTTTTTGTTTCTATTCTGTTTTTTGCTTCTTGTTTTTCAGTAGCTGTGTTTAGCAGCTTGATACATGCACATTTAGCAGCGCAATAATTTACACTATACCATCTGCAAGCTGAAATGTGTAGCTGTGTCTTTGGTACTTTTGCAAAGTGTGTTTGTGGTTGCACGGTCCTGTGGCAGAGGACCGTGTAACGGCACTCAAGTCTGTAGCAGACTTTTGATCGAGCTTCGCATCTGGTGCTAGGTCAGTGAGAGGCCTATCCGGTGGTTGCTGAATCCAGTGTGGAAACGGCTTGTCCTCTGGATCCAGGAACGTACCCGTTGATCTGCAAAAGCAAGGTACCTGAATCTCCCCTAACCCTCTATTCCTCTGACTTTTGTTTGATAAAACCTTGGAAAAAGACTAAATGTTGGTGCATACATTTGTGAATAACTCTTCAAGGAGGACCCCAAGACGAACACGGTAACGACAGGCCCAAGTTCAAACCAGCAGCTCTACTACCAGTAGTGCTACACTTGGTAGTTTGGTATCCTCCACTTTTCATAGTAGATAAAAGGTTATGTAGGGAGGGGATGAAGGAGCTGGGCCAGCAGAGTAAATAGACCTTGTTTTAGGAGAGGACTACAAGGTGTAAGGTGGGAACTGTGCTAGGGAGTTGGTGTGCTCTTGAATGGGCTAATCGGTTAGTAAACAATAGTCTGCTTAAGTTGGTGATGGGGTCTCTAGAACCTGAAACCACTTTAAAGCAGACCTGTAGGAGTCCTCCAAAAAAAAAAATGCAGTTGCATGGCTGAGTTGCTAGCCTATATTTTTGAATCCTATAAGGTTAATCCTCATAAGCATGATGGTTGGGTGACTAGTCTTGGATATGGGACACATCCATTGTTTCCATTTCCAAACAATTGTTGGGCTCCTTGTCTAACTCATGAGTAGCACCGCAGTGTCTATAATGTTCTGATCTTATCTACAGATGATGCAAGACTGGGTGATCTATGCTACAAACTTGACCTACAGCCCAACCTCCTCCATTCCCATTATCAGAACCAACCCAGCTGTGGTTCCCATAATGTGCTACTACTACAGGTGAGTCTACGCTAGGATGAAATGCAGGTCCTAACAATGCATCTTTCCTGGTAAACATCTTAAGGCAAAAAATTTTTTATCAGGGAACACCCCTGTCAGGTTTTCTGCTTCTGTCCCAATTCAAGACATTCCCCCTTCACATCCTGTTTTGACAAATAAACTTCAATGACTTGCCACTGCAACAAGTGTCCATTGCGCTGATTGCCTCCTAGGCTTTTTTTGACCACTCAAATGTTTGGGGTTTCCCTTGGGTTTAGTCCTGTTGGTAACTAATCTGCTTATTTGGGTAAGGATGGGCTCAGGTGTGTTTTGGAAGCTGCATGTGCAGAGCCCACCAGGAAGTTGGCACAGTGCGAATCATAAGCGGTAAGACATTGTCCTGTTGCATGGCTGCAGAGATCGGGAAATGTCTCAATGCTTGTTTTTTGCACTGTGCAGTGTCTACTTCCTGGCGGGCTCTGCACATGTGGCTTCCAAACACGCCTGAGCTCATTCATATTTTTGGGGGCACGGGCATAAAAAATACCTGATTGGCTTCAAGCCTTCTAAGCTATCAAACTTGAGGCCTATTCACTTATCAGTTGTGGGGACAATGACCCCTACCAAACTGCTGAAGGCCATGCACCGAAACCCAGAGGTTTGGCTTAAATCTGTTTTTTGTCTGGTTGTATTGGCAACCAATTTAGTTAAACTTGTCTACCTTGATCAGTGCTGGTGTCATTTTGGATATTTTTCATATTCCAATAAACTTTACTTGGAGCCCACGTGAGGTGCAGCCGTTTCTTATTTTGTATTGGCAAACCATTTTGCTACTTAAGTCTAAATGGGTCCATAAGTCTTTGCTTTTAGGTACAACTGAACTCCATCTTATGTAACAAGTGGTGATTGTCTGCGCTGTGGTATGGCTTGGCCGGATGAGTGAAATGAGGGAATGGTGAGTGAACGGGCTAATAGGGCCTGGGGAGTGACAGGTAATGCAGACACAAATTAACCTTAACGGTTTTAAATAGGTACAGTCCTAACTGGACTGTAAAATGGTACAGTGGAGTCTTGAAAAGAAAGGTATGTGAAAATCAAAGCAAAAACTTAAAACGTGAACATAAAGTCTTAGGTGAGGGCAAACCAAAAGAAAAGGACCGCAGTTCAACACTGGGACTGGTGCAGCAGTGAGGAAATGGTTAAAATGGAAAAGGTTCCAAATTCTACAAGGGGTATTCAGTCCAGACAAATCCAAACAAACGCATGCAGCCCACACCTCGGTGACTAGAACTCCATCTTAGTCTGTACTGATGTAGGGATTTGTAGACCTGTGGCCAGCATTGACAATGATGGGATTCCATTAGGTGACCTCATGGCTTTAGCAAACATCATGGTAAAAATGGCAGTGCTCAGTTGTCCATCTGTATTCTCTCTCACTTTCCTTGGTGTACGAGTGACCATAGTAATGTGAACTAGAAGTTGAGGTAATATGAATCATAATTTGAGGATGGATGCTTTTTGCTCACTTGAATTTAGAAGTACAATCTTCAGGGATGTTGTACTGAAACTGGCATTGCTATCTTGTGAGTTTTCCAGAAAAAGGAAGGGGCCATTTTGAACTGCCATCCTTCATACTAGTTATGTCAGTAACTAACTTGCTAGATTGTTACCAGAATGACAACCTGTAATCTAAACCAACAAGTTGGCAAAGGCAGCTACCATGATGCTGTTCTTTTAAAAGTGACACCAACCACTTGCCTACAGGGCACTTGCACCTCCTTTCTGACCAGGACATTTTGTTCAGCTTTCAGCACTGTCCCACTTTGAATGACAATTGCACGGTCATGCAACACTGTAGCCAAATTACATTTTTTTAATTTTTTTTTTTACTCAAATGGCACTTTCTTTTGGTGATATTTAATCACTGCTGAGTGTTTTATCTTTTAACCAAAAATGTTGTGAATCTGAGGTTGAATCTGAGGTGGCGCTATAATGTAATCAGGGCACTGATGATCAGTGCCCTGATTACATGTTTTGTTGTCCCTATGCGAAGAGATGCCACTGATCGGTTAACCTCGCCACATACTGAGGCAAGGAGCATCGATTACTGGCATCTGTGTTTACATGTGACCGGCTGCGATTGGACACAGTCGATCACGTGGTTAAAGAGCTGCGGCTGTTTAGAGATCGGGGTCGTGCCATGTCCTAGCAACAAGGTGCAGTCGCGCTGCATGCCTGTTTTGGGACGCCGTCATATGACTGCATCCCAGAACAAGAGCCACACAGCCCTGCTATCATTTGACGGTGGGTGGGCAGCAAGTGGGTTAAACGGTTAATATGGATCTCTGAAATTAACATGATTTCGTTACTGACACTCCTGTTCTCTTTATAGGCATGCCAATGTAAGCAGCAAAGCCATTGAGCCAACATGGGTTCCATTCAGCACCACAGTGTCCATAGAAGAGAGGCTGTCCTTCTCCTTGAGGCTCATGACTGGTGAGTTAAGCAAAGAAAATAATTGGGAGGGGTGGTTTTGTCTGAACTTTACACTGTAATCTCCTGTCTTGTCTATAGAGGACTGGAGTGGCCCTAGAAGTTCTCCCATCTATCAGCTTGGAGATATCCTCTACATAGAGGCCTCTGTGGACACTCAAAACCATGTTGGACTGATCCTGTATGTTGACCGATGTGTGACCACCATATCTCCTGATCCCACCTCTTCTCCTAATTATGGCCTCATTGAAGAAAATGGGTATGGGGTGTTTTTTTCCTGGTGGGGGTTGTTTGTCGCCATAATGACCCCACTCTTAACTGACCGTTTTCTACAGCTGTCTAGTTGATGGAATGCAAGATGACGCCTCTTCAGCCTTCATCACCCCGAGGGTTGAGCCAGACAAGCTCCAGTTCACAGTGGATGCTTTCCGATTTCTAGGAAATGATGCCTCTCTGGTGAGGACAGTTTGCATTGACTAATACAGATGGATGCCTTGTAAGAACTGATAACCTAATTTAAATACTTCCCAATTCAGATCTACATAACCTGTTACCTGAGAGCTGCTGCAACCACCCAGGTCCCTGATGCCATGAACAAGGCCTGTTCCTATAGCAAAGCCACACAAAGGTGAGATGGTGACCTAAAATGGTTGCTTGTGGTTCCATGGATTTTTGCACACATTTCTGTGGTACTGTGTCTAGAACAATGACTCTGTGAACCAATAACATGGTGGATTTCTCTTTATGATGGGTAAAGACAGCAGATTTTAATGGGAAATTGGCCAGCAGTCATTGTACATGATATGGAGAGAACATCCATGGGCTAATATCTGATTCCAGCATGATCCATATGGTGCTATGCATCTGCTTCTAGGATAAACATTTTGGTGTTTGCACTTCCCAAAAAAAAAGGATTGGAGCCACCCCACATGCACACTGGATGTGTTTTTTTTTTTTGTTTTTTTTTCTCCCTGGGGCAGTTACTGATGGGATATTCAGAGTCGGTCAGTGCAGTTCCCTTATATTAGTCCGCCCCCCCCCCATTTCGGTTGTACCCTCTTCTTTAATTGGTGCCCCTTTTACTCTCTGCCTCCCTTGCAGTCCTACCTTTGGCAGGGCAGAGGCAGGTTTCAGCCTGCCCTGCCAAAAGTGTGATATCAGCAGGGCAGGAGGAGCTGCAGATCTGGATCATATTAACATCTCCTGAAGACAAACCTTGCCGCATAGTGTTAGGGGAGTGGTGACTGCAGTCTGGCCATGTTCGCCTCTTGCTTCCCACTGTGTGGCCCAGTCATCAATGGGCCACAGACCAATAATGTTCTGGGTGTTGGAGACCACTGCATTGGCTGCCTCTTAGAACATGCAGCCATATATGGGGGGGAAGAGGTCTACAAACAACCATTTGGACACAAGCTTCCTTCTGCTGTTCAGGTTATAATTGCCTATGGAAGAGGGATGGTAAAGCGCAATATATTTAGGAAAGGGCAAACCTCATGGGTGGGATGCTAAGCCTATGTTCTTCTCCTTCGTCTTGCCAATGCTTGAAGGAACTGCAGAAGCTAATGTTTTGGGCAGACCTGTAATGTGGTCAATCGGAAAACAAAATTGCTCGCTTCCTATTGGTGTAAAAAAAACATACAGTAAGCCCAGTTTCAAGATAAAAAAAAAAATCATTCTGTTCCTTAACTGGTAATAAAAGACATCTACAATGGGGTCAAACAGCTCTGAGTGGCTATCTTCATACTCGTCACTTATGGTGGAAGATCTAGAAGTTTTATTCAGAGCATTCCATTTTTGGTGTTGGGATTTATTCACTTATGGACTTTATGCGTACTTATTTCATTTTTGTGCACATTTAAATTTGATGCAGTGTTTTACTTTGTGCCAGTTTTTCACACGAACATGTATAGCGCCTTATTCTTTACTTTATAATTCTACACAGTTTAGTGATTAGTTCACTTTAAAGAGGGCAGCTGTTGGTTTATATGTTCTTATCCCCACAAGGCTCTTCTGTTGGTTTCTTCTGTTGGTTTCTTCTGTTGGTTTCTTCTGTTGGTTTCTTCTGTTGGTTTCTTCTGTTGGTTTCTTCTTCCTTCAACCCAGAAGTTTTATACACCTGTCACCTCAGTGGAAGTGTAGCTATTGGCCGATCTGCCAGTGAACTGCTGTGATGTGTATGCTGCTCCTAGTCCATCCACAGATACAAATTGATCAAAACCTTTGAGATCACATGAGCACTAATTGGTGGACAATCTTCAGGGAAGAAGAGCATGCCTAATAGGCCTTCAATTTGATGAACTTAATTTTTCTATCTGTGCTGGTTTCAGATCGCATTTGCTAGTTCCACTACAGAATTCAGATCCAGGGATTGTGAAATATAAAGCTTCTCAGAAAATATCAGGTCTCTGCGGTACTGAGGTCATGCATTAACCTGTATAGTGCCATGCCTCATGTCTTGAGTACAAACTATAAGGAATGGGGGAAATACTTTTTTGCCAGCACATGACATCATTAAACTTCACAAAGGTAAAATTTATAATGCCTTTAATGAAAATATATCTTTAGCTCTTGTTGCTGTAGCTCAAGTGCACTAGCCTATATAGTAGGCATTGGCCCCAAGAAGTTAACAAATGCTACTCTACAGCATTGGTTCACCAGAACTTCAAGTCTAGCTTCTAAATGTAGACTTGTCTTACAATTGTCTTCTCTAGTTGGTCTGCAGTTGAGGGCCCCAGCAGTATCTGCCAGTGTTGTGGTACAGGCACCTGCAGCAACCCTACTGCTCTGGTTTCCGGAGGAAGGGGCAGATTTGGAAGACCAAGAGGCAAGAGGGACGTCTTGGATGGTGAGTTACTAACTGGCAGCTGCTACCTTCAATGTTATGAATGTAGGTGATCCTTACCTAAATGATAGAGTCCATAATGAGCATAAACAATGGGGGGGGGGGGGGGGGGGCTCAAAGATAACCCAGAAAGGAAAAGATTTGCCATAGTGTGAAATTAAATTTGAAATGTATTTAAAAAATAAAGTAATGCAGATACTCTGAGTGTAAATAGGACAGCTAAAAGTGTAAACGCCCATCCTTCTTGGATTCTAGCGGTGAGGTCGGTATGTCCCTCCTACAACGTGTTTTGCCTCAAACTGAGGATCTCACATTTGCCATAATGGGGGAGGGGGGAACTATAACATACCTACTATAACTAGAATAGGGGGGGAAATCCCCAACACTTCATACCACAAACTAGGAAGTTAACCATTTCTTTCCTCCCAATTCTGTCCAATATTGACTGAAGGAACAACTTTAGGACTTGAGGGTCTAAAATGGGTGCTAACTTCTAAACACTTGTGTAAAAGCTAGACTGACTGCAAGCTCTTAAACTGCATGGAATTGTACAGAAATGTGTCTATTGACCTCTCACTTTTCTCCTGTTAAGAACCCCACACAGAAGAGGGACAAACTGTGACCACTCTGGGACCTCTGCTTGTGATTGGACCTTCACAAAGGGATGTTGCGGCTGCGGTGACGAGGGAAGAGTCTGCCCCTGCGGAGCTCTGGGTGTTGGTGGCTGTCGGATGTCTTAGTCTTCTTGTTGTCATGGTGTGTGCAGTGTTCATTGGGAAATCTCTGAAAAAACCACAGTATGTGCTGTCTGTAAAAAAATAAACTCATTTAATCATCTATTGGTTTAATTTTAATGCTGTGAGCCTGAAATGGACTTCTTACTATTGGTATAAATGTATTTTTCTGAGTCCCTAGCTTTGTCTAACATGCTCAAAAGGTATAAACCTGGCTCCATCGGCATCTTTGGCCCGAAGATTAATAGTAGACAACCCCCCCTGACAATATCAATGGAGTTTGTGGCATCTCCATAACGTGCATGATGCCCATTACATCTAGGGCATAGGGTTGTGTCTCTACGCTTCTGTTTAAATAGATTCTCGGGTGTATATGTCCTATGTTGGACCTTGCATATGGGATAAAAAGACCATGGGGACTGCTGATGGTACCGCTGCCCATTGGTCATCTGATATAGACGCCCAAGTCTCCTACCCAATGTGTCCTTGATGGGCAAGTCCATCGATTTCTTGGAACTTATTATAAAGTATACCATATTGTGAAATGAGACCATGTTTAGTATTCCTTTTATCCAGTAGTGATATTTAGGGATGGCCCCGATGTTGAGTCGCATGTAAGTTCGACTCAAACATCTGACATTCGTTGGTTCTACAAACATATTGGGGCGTTTGCCAGCCAGAGTTCCCCCATAATGCACTGTTAAATCGCAGTGCATTTGATGGCTGCTGATTGGCCAACGAAGGCTGTTGCTTACATGGTGGCCGTATATAGTGAATGGAGGTGTGTGTGTGTGTGTGTGTGTGTGTGTACAAAGGAAAAACCACAGCGCACAATTGTCAATTCCTTTAAAGTGTCCTGCGATGTCGTCAGATCTTCAGTGAGAACAGTTATTGGATTAACTTTTGACACCACTTTCAAATTGTGCTGTGAAATAAGCTGCTCTATTTACCTAAATGATGAATTTACAGTCCTGCTAGACCTGTAAAATTAAAGCTCCGCCTTGATGGGAGGCCTCCCGGTGACTGCTGTTACTTGGTTTTGACGGCTGATAGTGGCAAGGGTGGGGCCACCCGGTGACATAACCAAGTGACATCGCCCCGACTGATGTCATGTGACAGAGGTTGGGATCATCCAGTCGCATTAGTGGGTGACCCTGCCCTTGCAAAAGCTGTCACTGCTAAAAGAAAGCAGTTGGCGGGAGACCTCCCATGGAGGGTTTCATTTTATTTTGTATTAGTACAATCTACACAATACCAATTCACATATTGAGGGGGGCTTCCAGATTCCTGTAAGACCCCTGACAACCAATGCCTAGGGACTCCTCGGGAAGATAATCTTGTCAAGGTGGGGACAAGGTGCTTTGGGGTGGATCCTATGCAGGTTTTTTGCCTTGATTTTACTTGCATCTACATTGCTGGGAGTCGGCAACACATTACAGCCGCGAGCAAATAAACATTTTTTTTTTTTTTAGTAAAATTTTGCTGCAGGACAGAAACATGAGAAAGATGCGCTACTTTACAGCCAGACTAAGGAGACCACCCCCAGACACATTATTTAAAGAAATATTTCATTTTTCACGTGAAGCATTTTTTAAATCGCTGCACCGGGGGAAAACATTTTAAAAAATTTTTTTTATTTTTTTAGCTGTTTTCCGCTGCTCCATTGCCATGGTTATATCTTCTTAAAGCGGTAGTTCACCCCCCCCCGACACATTTTACCATCGAGACAGGCATTGTAGCGCGAGCTACAGTATGCCTGTCCCGATTTTTTTTTTTAACCCCGTACTCACCTTGTAGTCGTCCATCGTAGATTTCGGCTCCCGCGGGGAATGGGCGTGCCTATGGAGAGGGAGGATGATTGACGGCCGGCCCTGGCACATCACTCTCCCCGAAGACAGCCGGAGTAGGTCTCGGCTCTTCACGGCGCCTGCGCACAGGCTATGCGCACGCGTCGTGAAGACCAAGCCTATTTCGGCTATTTCCGGAGAAGCGTGACGCGCCAGAGCCGGCCGTCAATCATCCTCCGTCTCCATAGGCACGCCCATTCCCCGGTATCTTCGATGGACGACTACAAGGTGAGTACGGGGGTAAAAAATTCGGGACAGGCATACTGTAGCTCGCGCTACAATGCCTGATTTTAGGGTAAAAGAAAAAAAAAAATTTTCCCGTCGATAGGGTGAACCCCCGCTTTAATCCTCTTCATAAAATTATCAGAAATGTGTGCTTAAAGTAGAACTTCAGGCAATTTTTATTTTTTTCCATTTTGGATAGAGTAAGGGAGTTATAGCCCCTGTCAGTTTATTTTTTTACCATCCCTGTCCCATTGCAGAGATCTCCCTTCCTGCCTCATAGCCAAACAGGAAGTCTATGCAAATTAAGGGAATCCAATGCCGGCCCTAAGAACTAGTGTCCCCACTCGGAAATTTCAGGGTGGGTCTTAAACAGGAAGGGGTGGGTCATATTAAATTAGGGGGTGCATGAGTTTAGTCAAACCTAGGGCAGCACAAAACCTAAATGCACTACTGGGTCCCATATTCAATACTTGTACAAAGGGCTTTCTAAATTGATTGTGCTATATACCTCAGACCTTTTAGTCTTCCAATTTCATTTAATTCCCCATAACTAATATTATCTCATATTGGCAGGGCCGACACTATCATGGGTCCAGAGCGGCACTTTTAGGTGAAGCCACTGCTCTTGACGCCCAAGAGCAGTGGCAGAACTGCCATCAGCCAGCCTGTTATGCCACTCCACTGCATATCCCACTGTGAGGGAGCACGGTGCCAAGGTGATGTGTGAGTGGGGGCAGAACACTCACTGCCCAAGGGGGATCGGTAGGCAGAAGAGTGGGCTCGCTGGTCAGTCAGCAGGACTATGGGCAGGGGAGCAGAGAGATTACATCTCTCACCACCTACCCTGCATCGCTGCAGTTCTGCCCTCACTGTGCTGCAGAGTGATATCATCATCTCTGCTGCCTGACTTCACTCTGGGACACAGCAGGCGGCAAGTTACAATCCACAATGTGTGGCAGGTGATGTGACAATCTGCAATGTGTCAGATGATGACATGGCAGGTGAGTTGCTAGGCGAGTAATGAGGATCCACATTGACACTCATAGGATGCCTAAGTCTGTAGGCAGATGCAGTCTATTCTCCACTACTGGTGGCATTCATCTGTAGCAGCAATGCAGGTGAAGTCGAAGGGAACCTCATTCCTCTAATCTCTTCCTCAGTCAGAGGCAGCATCAGATTAGGTGCTGGTGTCTTTGAGGCAGTTTATCAAGACCCTGGGTTTGGCGCACATTTTCCTTATGGATAAATACAGTGCTTGGAATCAGGAAGAGGTTTCAGACAAATGGGGACACACCATTCATACTGGAACCCCATTTCCGCTTGGGTGTGGCCTAGCCAGGCGTAATTCAGCCCCTAGAGAAATGCTGTCAGCACACCTGAGACCTACAGCTACTACCACTGTCAGTACTACTCTGAAAACTAGGTATTAAAGGAGTTCCACCCACAATTTCACTTTTTAAATATAAATACCCCTGTAATACACAAGCTTAATGTAGTCTAGTAAAGTTAGTCTGTAAACTAAGGTCTGTTTTGTTAGGTTGTTAGAGCATTTAGTTAGTTTATAATCTAGAAATAGACTGTGGCCATCTTAAGTGTGGGCATTATGAAGCCAGACTGTAGGACTTCCTGGATTTCAGCCTTGCATATCTTGCACATGCTCAGTGCTGCACAAGTGATGTAATAGGTTTCAGTCAGGTTTCCATAGCAACGGGAGTGTCAGAGGAAGTTGACACCCCTTCTCTATGCAAATAGGCTATTTGCAAGGACTACTGGGATACATGATGCCTATCCCAGAAACCCTTGCGAATAGCCTTGTGACTTAATAGCCTAGGCTAATAAGGAGGATGAAGTAATGAAGGACTACAAAATAAAGGTATTTACAAGCAACAAAATAAATAAAAATTGTCCATTCCGAACACTATGAGATTAGGGCATGCAGCACAGACAAACATATAAAAATGGGTGGAACTCCACTTTAAGAGAATTAGGACAAATATATGATGGAGGGGCAGCAGGATGGTGAGCCGTTTGTACCCAGTGTACATTTTCTTAACTTGGCTGTGAATTGGTACTAGGAAATGGACACAAGGCCTTTTTAGTGGAGGTTTACTAAAAATAGGGCAGCTTACAGGTTGTCAAAGGCTCAATTGAACATGCTTAGGTTAGAAGCTGGTTATGCACAGTTGCACCAGTTTTGATAAATCTCTCCCAATGTATTGGTACGGATTTGAGTAAGGTACTGGTACATCATGTGCTCCGACTTTGAGCGCACATGTCGCATGACATATAAAATCAATGTTTTCCTATGAGAGCCGTCTTAACTGGTACTTTGGTTTGACTTGGGTCCGATTTCAGCCCATTGCATTTAATGGAAGTCTGATTGCCTCTAAATACGTTGCATCAGTTAAGATGGTAATGTACAATTGATCCGAGTATGCAGCCTGGCAGGCCAGGAAATGGGGCCTCCCCCATGTGAATGAGTATGGGGTACACTTGCCCATTCACCCAGAAAAGTATAAGAAAAACGGGAGACAGTTTCTGACAACTCAGAGAAAGAACCAGAGGTGAATATGGACTTTAATTTGGTAGCCACCAGTAGACCCAAATTAAAGAGAGCACTCCATAGAATAAAAATTGAAATGATTATATAATCATGTTAAAACCATTATGTAAATACAGACATAAAAACAAGTATTCCAATGTATATACATGGTATTGTCCCAAATAAATGTGTCCTAAAGGGAACACAAGAGAACCTGTGGGTATACCCATAGATATGATGGACTCTGTGGTAAGTCTATAGAGAAGGTCCTACATATCGGGGCAAATATCGAGGAAATCGGATTACTGAGGGATCACTACGGGTTTGACTTTGCAGCTTCCTCAGGAGATTCTATTATCAGATTGCAGTTGAGAAACATGGAACACCCAGCCCAAAGCCAACGGGGGGGAAGGAACAGTGTACAGGTAGCCCCAATGTAAGAGTGCATCAGGTATGTTTCAGCCAGAAAAGGGCGCTTGCCATTCAGTGAGAGCATACGCCCTGTGTGTAATGCACTCTACTAATATTTGTGCCAATCCTGGCTGTAATCGAGTCCCCCCAATCAGGTAAAGACAGGTTTCTGACAATGCCTTTATTAAAAATGTAATGTCCCCCGTGGTAGCTCCAACATCAATCACTATGTCCGCAGACCCGATAAAAAAAAAAACACTCCTTCCCTGACGAAGGCTCCCGCCCTTCTGACAGTTGTTGTATAGCTATTGGGTGTTGCCAATTAGTGATGTCAACCGGACACCCCACCCCATGTGACATGCCCGGGCATGATGGGTTTGTGATGTCACAAGGGATGGAGTCTCTGGATTACATCACCACATGGCCACACCCCATACCATATAAGAACTGTCAGACACCGGAGCTGCCAACACGGTGGGAGACTTTGTTATTAATTTTTAATGAAGGACTTGTCAAAAAAATGCCTCCTGTTTTTCTTACACTAAACTTTTTTTGGGTGTGAATGGGTGGAGGTATGTACCCCATACTCATTCATATAGGGGGCAGGGATCTGGGGTGCTCCTTGTTAAAGGGGGCTTCCAGGTTCTAATAAGCCTCCTGCCTGCAGATCCCCCCAGTCCATGGGGACAAAATTCTTTGGGGTGGAAGGGCAGAACCCCCCCATGTTGAGGGCATGTGGCCTGGCATGTTTTTAGGGGGGTGCCTGCCAGGCTGCATGCTCATGTAGCGCCTGTGTACTTTATGGTACCGGTGCTAGTTAAATTTAAGGGTAGATCAGAGTGTAGTTAAACTCTGATCCAGATTGTTAAGTGCAAAACAGGGTCTCTGTCTCAGCTGGGCTGTGCTGTGGGCTATTCTGTTGCACTGGGGTGTTCTTCCAACCCCGGTGCTGCTGGTGGCAGCAGTGGAGTCAAGGTTTGGGTGCTCTTTCCCAGCAGCCAATCAGGAGGGTTTGACCTCGCTGTGCATGCTGGGAGGGATATTTGAGGCAGACGCCATTGGTTCTGGGTTTTCTTCTTCGAGTGTTGGCACCCACCTACCTGGCCGGGGCGTGCGTGCCACGCCGTGTTCCTGGTTTCCGGGACCATGTTGGTCCGGAGCATCTGAACAGCGACGGGGACCCAGTGAGTGACTGGGTTCCCACCTTTGAGGATCCCAAGCTGTATTGCTGGTCGGTGGGGAGTCCGTCTGAGGAGCGCCATTGAGAGGCCGGCGATCCAAAAGGGCCTCGACAAAGCACCGGGGATCAAGGTAGCCGGACACTGAGGGATTGATCACCTGTCAGTCGGTACCTGGGCGACAAGTTGAAGGAGATCCAGGCGAAATTCATCTAAGGAGGGATATCTCTGTGATTACAATCCAGAGAGGGCCTGTGGCAGAGGTGTCTTTCTGAGGCTCACCAAGGAGGGTCTGTGGCAGAGACTTTTCCTCAAGTTCAAGTTCACCAAGGAGGGTCTGTGGCAGAGACTTTATCCTACAATTGTCTGAGTGATACTCCGGCTGCCAGGTCAGTGAGAGAGGCCTGTCCGGGTACACTAAATCCACTCAGGCATGAGTGGCGCAGAGAAGTGTTACGCTTGGGAGCAGGACTGTTTCCCTATTATCACGACTGAATCTGCTGTTCTCTCTTCTTCAACTTTACTTTCCTCACCACAAGTTTATTGTTTTTACCCGGCTGGGTAATAAAGAGCACAGCAAATAACACCTGTTGCGGACATTCCTTTACTTCTACCAAATGCAATACGCATCATTCACCCCTAGGAATTCGGGGGGAGCCATGAGGTAATTGTGCCACCCGAAACAACCAGCAGATCCTCCGTGGGTAATGCTACCCTCATATAAGGGTTTGGTATGGATTTTGGGGGACTCCACTTTTTAAAATATTGACGTAGGGTTCCCTTCAAAATCCATACCAGACCTAAGGGTGTTCTCATTATGAGGGGCTCCCACCATCCACATGAAGTGTTTCTAGCACTGCAGACCTAGGTTGTCCATTATCGGGGGCTTCCATCATTATTTCCCTGAGTTCCCAGATCTACCCAACATAAGGGTCTCTCACCATTCCTGTGCTGAGTTCCCAGGTATTCATAGCTGCTGTGTCCATTATGAGAGGCTCCCACCATTCTTGTGCTGAGTTCCAGGCCTGAGCAGTCTGAACACTTGTCCCAGTTATATGGGGTGTACACCTCCCCTGTGCTGAATTCCCAGGTCTGCACACCTGTTGTGCCCATGTTAAGGAGCTCCTGCCATCCACATGAAGAATTTCTGGCTCTGCAGACCTATGTTGTCCATTTTCAGGGGTTTCCATTATCTTTGCACTGAGTTCTCAGGTCTGCACACCTGTTGTGGACATTATAAGAGGTTCCCAGGTAGTCACAGCTGCTGTGCTCATTATGAGGGGCTCCCACCATTCCTGTGCTGAGTTCCAAGACTGAGCAATGGTTGTGCCCATTATCAGGGGCTTTGACAATTCCTGCACTGAGTTTCCGGGTCCGTACACCTGTTGTGCCCAATATGAGGGGTTCCCACCATTCCTGTGCTGAGTTCACCGGTATTCACAGCTCACTATAAAGGCCTCCCACCATTCCTGTGCAGAGTTCCGGGACTGAGTGGTCTGGACCTTTGTTCTGCCCATTATAAGGGGTTCCCAACGCTCCTGTGCTGAATTCCCAGGTCTGCACACCTATTGTGCCCATTATGAGGGGGCTTCCACACCCCATGAAGAGTTTCTGGCTCTGAAAACCAATTTTGTCTATTATCAGGGGGCTTCCATCATCCTTGCACTGAGTTATCAGGTCTGCATACCTATTGTGGACATTATAAGAGGTTCCCACCATCCATGTGCTGAGTTCCCAGGTATTCACTGCTGCTGTGTTCATTATGAGCGGCTCCCACCATTCCTGTGCTGAGTTCCAGGTCTGAGCAATGGTTGTGCCCATTATGAAGGGCTCTGACAACTCCTGCATTGAGTTCCCAGGTTCGTACACCTGTTGTGCCCATTATAAGGGGTTCCCACCATTTCTGTGCCGAGTACCCAGGTATTCACAGCCACTGTGCCCATTATGAAGGGCTCCCGCCATTCTTGTGCTGAGTTTCAGGTCTGAGCAATCTTTACACTTGTTGTGCCATTACAAGGTGTTCCCACCACTCCTGTGCTGAGTTCCCAGGTCAGCACAGCTGCTGAGTCCATTATGAGGGGCTCCCACCATCCCTGCTGAGATTTTGTATTATGGACAAAGTAACTGGAGGAGCTAGGACACACAAAGGTTAGCAGGGACAACCAACATTTCCAAGTGAACAGGAACAAAGGCTGAAACTATGGAATCTGATCTCACTGACTAACTCAGCCTACCAGTAGGGTTGCCAACTCATCCCTTTAAAACAGAACACATATGTATTACACAGGTTCTGTGACTGATTAAGGAGGTAATTAAACTCACTTGGTGCCTTATTTGCATTAAATTAGCCGAAGAACCTGTGTAATTAATATGTGTTCTGTTTTAAAGGGATGAGTTGGCGACCCTACCTACCAGTCTCCACTGTGAAAATATCAGTTTTTGGTGTACTGACTTTTTGAGGTGACAATAAATAGGACCTTGCTGGAGAACAAGATCTAAGCAGATCCCAGAGATATAGCATATTAAGGAAATGCAATGTGTATTTTGCTAAATCAATGTGAATTTTGGGTTCTACACAAGATGATGGTAATGGGCCTATTCACATATTATATAGGTTCATCAACATTATTTGATGTGCACACATGGCAATGCAAGAGTTTTCTGTTGGGTGCACTCATAGACATGAATGGGTGGGCACTCCATAGCGCATACAACACATGTTGCTGCAAACAGCTCAGCAATAGGTACAGAACCATGTGAATGAGCCCCAAGACTAGAGCTACACAGGAGAGTTTACAAACCCAATCCTGACAACATCGCTAGCTGTTCATCGCTAGGACTAGCAAATGATCACCAAGGCCAGATTTACATTGTCGTTCTGCCATTCAGAATGGCACCCCAATGCGCCTTGCTAACGCACCTTGTTTATTTAAAATTGGTACACATATAATGGGCAGCTTAACAGAAGGAACTTTGGCACATGTGCATTAAACACGCCCCCAAATATAAAAATGTGCCCTGAAATATATCGCCCCCTATGGTATAAGCTACACTGGTGGTATTCAGTAGCATCTTGTAGCTTTCAATTGCACATGATTGAAACATTGATCAGTCATGTGAGATTATGCTAATGCATGTTGGTTGTATAGTGTACTCCATAGAGAGACATTTGTATCATCAGTTTTTTGATCACTTGCTACTCCTAGTGATTAATCCATAACAAATATAGTAGCGGGACTAAGCTACTGAAATTCTCCTGTGTAGCTCCACTCCAATGAGGCGGCTGTCAGCAAGTGGTTAACTGTCTCAGCATCAAGAGATCAAGAATGTTTTTCTGAGGCAGCCATTTGGGTGTGGTGATGAATTGCCCCAGCTGGGGGTATTAGTGACTGGTGGGAGGGGTATAAAGGAAAGCTCTTTCTTCCTGCCTCATTGTGCTGTTGGTCTTGCAGGCAGGATGGGTCTAGGAGTGAGGAGCTACTGTAGTTGGCTGTTGCTTTTGGCCCTGGTTTATGGACCAGGGTTTGGATGTAGTGGGGATGGAGCCTTGGTGAGACATAGGCGCCAATCAGACTGGTGGAGGAATAACCAGCGGGTTGTACCTGGCCAGAGCCAGGGGTCTTCTAGAGGGGCTTCTGGAGGGACTTACCCAGGCACTAATGCAGTATATGGGTTTGGGGCTTCTAGAGGTGGGGCTCAGAGGGGTTCAACAGGTGGACGTGCTGGTGGGA
Organism: Rana temporaria; assembly: GCF_905171775.1. Classification (NCBI taxonomy): domain Eukaryota; kingdom Metazoa; phylum Chordata; class Amphibia; order Anura; family Ranidae; genus Rana; species Rana temporaria. The sequence continues at coordinate 467,673,622 of NC_053491.1, read as the reverse complement.
TGCTCCGCCAGCAGCCCCCGACTGTAATTTCATCTAGTTCCCCCATCAGTGTCCAGTGTGAAGAGGACCGCATGGTGGTCAGTGTCATGATGGATTTTTATGGGAATGGAAAGCTGGTGAAATCTTCTGATCTGAGCCTGGGACCCCAAGGCTGCAAGCCGAACACCCAAAGTGCTGATGAAGTTATCTTCCAGATTGGTCTCCAGGACTGTGGCAACACTGTGCAGGTAATCCTCCACACTTTATATTTTTATCCAACTTCATTGGCTTCAGTAAACTAAAACCTGGTTGCTATGGGTTATTGCACTTTGTAGTGCCGTCTTAAGGACTGTGTAGCTGATATTCCATGGTTTTGCAAATTAGCAGGACATTTGCCCCAAGACTGTTTTACTTCTGTGAGGGGGACCTGTGTGTGCTGCTGACCTTGTTCACAATGGGAGCACCCAATGCTCTCTTGCTGAATTTAACTTTGTTGCAGGGTTCTTAAGTGTGGACCAATAACTTTGTATACTGGCAGAGTAACCTTTACTGGCAGATTGTTGAAATGGCCTGGAATCGGCTTTTCAAGGTTTCATGTACACTGCTGGTAGACTGATGTTTAGGAGCAGTTGGGTGTTTACAGTACCCCCCCCCCCCTTCCAAAAGTGGCAACATAAACATTTTTAAATGTAATTTTACTATCTGTCAAGTTAAATCATTCAGTGGCGGTTGTAAAATGTCCCGTGTACATTAAGCCTAAAATGCTTTTCATTTGATAACCTACTTGTTTACACATCCTCAATTACTGCTGCCATCTTGGATGTGATGTCAGCAGACTAGGAGCCATTACTTGGTATCAACCTTTTACCTAGTAGCTGTATAAAAAGTGGCGATGTAGGGAGGGGTGGAGGAGCTGGGCCAGCAGAGTAAATACACCTCGTTGCCCTCTCTGTGCTAGGGAGTTGGTGTGTTCTCAAATAGGTTAATCCTCATAAGCATGATGGTTGGGTGATTGGTCTTGGCTATGGGACACATCCATTGTCTCCATTTCCTCACAATTGATTGTCTAACTCATGAGTAGCACCACAGTGTCTATAATGTTCTGATCTTATCTACAGATGATGGAAGACTGGGTGATCTATGCTACCAACTTGACCTACAGCCCAACCTCCTCCATTCCAATCATCAGAACCAACCCAGCCGTGGTCCCCATAATGTGCTACTACTACCGGTGAGTGTACGCTAGGATGAAATGCAGGTCCTAACAATGCATCTTTCCTGGTAAATATGTTAAGTAGTGGGATCAATGCCCCCCCCCCCCCTACCAAACTACTGCAGGCCATGCACCACAACCCAGAGGTTTGGCTTAAATCTGTCTGGTTGCATTGGCAACTCATTTGGTTATACGTGTCTACCTTGACCACTGCTGGTGTTTTTTTTTTCATATTCCAATAAACTTTACTTGGTGCCCACGTGAGGTGCAGCCGTTTTCTTATTTTGTATTGGCAAATCATTTTGATACTAAAGTCTAAATGGGTCCATAAGTCTTTGCTGTGTGTGTGTGTGTGTGTGTGTGTTCTCTGAAATTAACATGTCACTTCTGGTTCATTACTGACGCTCCTGTTCTCTGTATAGGCATGCCAATGTAAGCAGCAAAGCCATTGAGCCAACATGGGTTCCATTCAGCACCACAGTGTCCATAGAAGAGAGGCTGTCCTTCTCCTTGAGGCTAATGACTGGTGAGTTAAGCAAAGAAAATAATTGGGAGGGGGGAGTGTTGTCTGAACTTTACAATGTAATCCCCTGTCTTGTCTATAGAGGACTGGAGTGGCCCTAGAAGTTCTCCCATCTATCAGCTTGGAGATATTCTCTACATAGAGGCCTCTGTGGACACTCAGAACCACATTGGACTGATCCTGTATGTTGACCGATGTGTGACCACCATATCTCCTGATCCCACCTCTGCTCCTAGTTATGGCCTCATTGAAGAAAATGGGTATGGATATTTTTTTCCTGGTGGGGGGTTGTGTTGTCGCCATAATGACCCTCACTCTTAACTGACCATTTTCTACAGCTGTCTAGTTGATGGAATGCAAGATGACTCCTCTTCAGCCTTCATCACCCCGAGGGTTGAGCCAGACAAGCTCCAGTTCACAGTGGATGCTTTCCGATTTCTAGGAAATGATGCCTCTCTGGTGAGGACAGTTTGCATTGACTGATACAGATGGGTGACTTGTAAGAACTGATAACCTAATTTAAATACTTCCCAATCCAGATCTACATAACCTGTTACCTGAGAGCTGCTGCAACCACCCAGGTCCCTGATGCCATGACCAAGGCCTGTTCCTACAGCAAAGCCACACAAAGGTGAGATGGTAACTTAAAGTGGTTGCTTGTTGTTCCATGGATTATTGCGCACATTTCTGTGGTACTTTACCTAGAACAATGACTTTGTGAACCAATAACATGGTGGATTTCTGAAATGGTATAAACAGCCGATTGTAATTGGAAATTGGCCAGCGATCATTGTACATGATATGGAGAAAAATAATCCATGGGCTAATGGTAATGCATGATCCATATTGTACCATGCATTTGCTTTTGGAATAGACTCCTTGGTGTTTGCCCTGCCCAACAAGATTGGCACTGCCCCTCATGCACACTGGATGGCTTTACAGCTGCAGTTAAGGTTTTTTGTTCTCCCAGGAGTGGGGCAGTTGGTGATGGATATTCAGAGTCTGTCAGTGCAGTTTGCTTCATATTGGTGCCCCTTTTACACTTTACCTCCTTTGCAGTCCTACCTTTGGCAGGGCAGAGGCAGGTTTCAGCCTGTCCTCAACAGGGTCACCCAACCAACAATGTCATGGGTGGAAAGGAATCTGCAGCAGGGATACAGATGGCAATAGAAGTCTGACAAGTAGTGCTAGTCTCCAAACTTTGACCAATAGTGTTTTATGGTCTATGTTGTGAGGTTTTGTCTAGTTGATTTCTCAGTGAGAATTCAATCTTTAAAGTGATTAAAAAGGCTTTCATTTGTTTAAAATAATAAACATATCATACTTCCCTCCACTGTGCAGCTCGTCTTGCACAGAGTGGCCCCTGACTGCCTCTTGTGCCCCCCCTCAGCAGAAGCGCTCTCCCAAGGGGTTTACCTTGCAGGTGCATTCCCAAGTCTAGCACTTAAAACATGAGGGTTTGCAACCCACTTTAAGCCTTGGACTACAGTAAAACAAATTTTGCATGCTTCCCATTAGTATAAAAACATACACTAAGCTTGGTTTAAAGACTAAAAAAATGTAGCGCTCACCCCCGAAAGAGCCGCTGATTAGTTTGGGATCGACTTACTGAGTTGCCTTCTTGACTTGGTCTAGGGGTGATTTCTGTAAGTGTGAATAAAGAGCGAGTGTCCAGACATCAATTCAGTTTTTATTGCTTTATTCCAAGGCCCAACACGGCCAACATCAACATGGCACACGACAGAGGTTGAGCGTCGAGAAAAACTTTTGTATCAGGCCTTGGATAAGAAAAGAGAGAGCAAGCTTGCTCTCAGCAATGATATAGCTCAATTCGTCGCCACCCCAATCAGGGTGGGTAAAGTGCCCCCGGACAGGCGGTTACCTCAGGCCTGGCAGCCAGATCGTCACTGGGAGGAAACAGACCTCTGCCACAGGCGCGACTCAGGGCCTCTGCCACAGGCCGGGCAACTTGGGATTTGTGAGATCAATTTGAGAAAATCCTCCCAGTTCAATCAGTGTCGCCCACTGACAGCTTGAGCATACCTGTCATATGGTGTGGTGACTGGATCCCCGATGGTTCGTCTAGGCCTCCCGGACAACGTCTAGTTCTAGGTTCCCCCGAGCCGATTTCCCCCCCCCCCCTCATCGCACAGCCTCCAGCTTGGGATCCTCTTAACAGAAGTTTGGGACCCAGCAAGTTGCTGGGGCCCCTCAATGTCAGGATGAGGCTCCGCATGGTACACAACCTCAGCAAAGCAGGCCACGGTGGCGGGGCCCATGGATGCGCGTACCCTGAAGGTGGGTACCGCACCTGGAACTCGGGGCCCTGCATAGAACAACCCGCCACAAACGGCTGCCCCAGATATATACCCCTCCCAGCATGCCCAACGAGGGAAGAACTCCTCTGATTGGCTGCTGGGAGAAGGTGGGTCTGTCAGAACCCCTCTAGCGCCAACTTCTGCCCAGGGGTGACAACACACCCCTGGAGTACAGACTGACCCAGAGGACCGATTCTGAAGTGGGCAGCAGCCTGAGTTTCCATAAATCATGAATGGCAGTAAAACTAACCCTTCCATTCCCCACTAACTTTTAGTGTAGTGCCCACACTGGAAGTAAGGGGGGTGCTACAAATACATTCAGTTCCTTCACTCTGGTGGTAAAAGGCATCTACAATGGTGTCAAATAGCTGCCTGCCTCCAACCCAGAAGTTTATGCACCTGTCACCTCAGTGGAAGTGTAGGTATTGGCCGATCTGACAGTGAACTGCTGTGATGTGTATGCTGCTCCTAGTCCATCCACAGATGCCACGTGATCAAAACCTTGGAGATCTCGTGAACACTGCTTGGTGGCCAATCTTCAGGGAAGTAGAGCATGCATGCCTAATGGAGCTTCAATTTGATCAACTTCATTGTTCTAGCTGTACTGATTTCAGATCGCATTTGCTAGTTCCACTACAGAATTCAGATCCAGGGATTGTGGGATATAAAAAGCATTAACCTGTATAGTGCCATGTCTCATGTCTTGACTGCAAGTTACAAGGAATTGGAAAAATACTTTATTGCCGACACATGACGCCATGAAACTACATGATCTATGCACTCGTGAAGGTAAGGTTTATAATGCCTTTTTTTTATAAAAGCATATCTTTAGCACTTGTTGCTGTAACTCAAGTGCACTATTGCATCTCGTAGGCATTGGCCCCAAGAAGTTAACAAATGCTACTCTACAGCATTAGTTCGCCAGAACTTCAAGTCTTGCTTCTCAATGTAGACTTGTCTAACAATTGTCTTCTCTAGTTGGTCTGCAGTTGAGGGCCCCAGCAGTATCTGCCAGTGTTGTGGTACAGGCACCTGTAGCAACCCTACTGGTCTGGTTTCTGGAGGAAGGGGCAGATTTGGAAGACCAAGAGGCAAGAGGGACGTCTTGGATGGTGAGTTATTAACTGGCAGCTGCTAGATACAATGTTGTGAATGTAGGTGATCTCCAGTGAGTACATTAACAGGTATTGGAGTAACTTTTGACATGACTTTCAAGTTGTGCTGTAAAGAGCGGCTCTATTTACCTAAATGAGCATCAACAATGGGGGGGCTCAAAGTTTACCCAGAGGTAAAGACTCACCGTAGTGTGAATAAATTTGACATTTATTATAAATAAAGTAATGCACTCAGTGTAAAAAGGCCGGCTATAGTGTAAACACCCATCCTTCTTGGATTCTAGCAGCACAGTGAGGTCGGCATGTCCCTCCTACCGACGTGTTTTGCCTCAAACTGAGGTCCTGGGGCACGGGTGGTGCACTGACTCGCCACATTAAATACCATATGCAACTGAATCCCCACCTCAATCTGGGGGGGTAGACCGCAAATTTGCCATAGGGGGAGGAGTAACTATTACCTACTCTAACTAGAATAGGGGGGAAATTCCCCCCCAACACTCCATACCACAACCTAGATAGTTAACCATTTGTTTCATCCCAATTCTGTCCAATATTGACTGACGGAAATATTTTAGGATTTGAAGGTCTAAAATGGGTGCTAACTTCTGGACATTTGTGTAAAAGCTAGATTGTTGACTGCAAGCTCTCAAAACTGCATGGAATTGTACAGAAATGTCTATTGATCTCTCACTTTTCTCTTAACAACCCCACACAGAAGAGGGACAAACTGTGACCACTCTGGGACCTCTGCTTTTGATTGGACCTTCACAAAGGGATGTTGCGGCTGTAGTGACGAGGGAAGAGTCTGCCCCTGCGGAGCTCTGGGTGTTGGTGGCTGTCGGATGTCTTAGTCTTCTTGTTGTCATAGTGTGTGCAGTGTTCATTGGGAAATCTCTGAAAAAGCCACAGTATGTGCTGTCTGTGGAAAAATAAACTCATTTAATCCAATTGATTTAATTGTAATGTTATGAGCTTCTTACTATTGGTATAAAGGTGTGTTTTTTTTTTTTTTTTCTGGGTCCCTAGCTTTGTCTAACATGCTCAAAGGGCATATACCTGGCTCCATCAGCATCTTTGGCCCAAAGATGTTAATAGTAGAGAAAAACTCCCTGACAATCCCAATGGAGTTTGGGGCATCTCCATAATGTGTATTAAAATAGCCGGGCGCTCATTACATGTAGGGAATAGGGTTGCGTCTCTAAGATTCTGTTTAAATGGCTTCTCGGGGGTGTATATGACCTATGTTAAATCTTGCATAGGGGGTGAAAAGACCATAGGGACAGCTGATGGTACCGCTGCCCATTGGTCATCTGATATGGCTCCCCAAGTCTTGTACCCAATGTGTCCTTGAGGGAAAGTCCATCGCTTTCTTGGAACTTATTATAAAGTATACCATATTGTGAAATGATATGAACAAACATATGGGACGCTCACAGCAAGTTTGCCAGCCAGAGTTCCCCATAATGCACTGTTAATTCACAGTGCGTTTGATGGCTGCTGATTGGCCAACTAAGGCTGCTGCTTACATGGTGGCCATATATAGTGAATGGAGATTGTGTGTGTGTGTGTGTGTGTGTATTGAAGTGGTTAAGGTGAACACTATGACAGAATTAATCAGCATGGGGTCTGCCAATCCATACCAGGCCCTTTGGGTCTGGCATATCCTTTTAAGGGATCTCCACACAAATCAATACCAGACCCTTATCTGAGCAAGTGGTCTGGCAGGCCAGGAAATGGGGGAGGGGGGGGGTTCCTGAACCATACCAGGCTGCTTGCTCTCAACATAGGGAGGGTGCTTTTGGGCTTGTTCCATGTTGATGGGGACAAGAGCCTTTTCCAACAAACCTGGCTGGTGGTTGTCAGGTCTGTGGGCGTCTCAAAATCTGGAGTCCCCTTTTTACAAGGGGACCCTCCCCATTTGAATGGGTATCAGTACTTTTTTGTGTGGGTACAAAGGAAAAACCACAACACACAGGTTTGACAATTCCTTTATTAAAGTGGCCTGCGATGCCATCAGTCTTCAATCACGCCGCCTGCTAGACCTGTAAAATGAAAGCTCATCCTTGATGGGAGGTCTCCCGGTGATTGCTGTTGCTTGGTTTTGATGGCTGATGGAGGAAAGGGTGGGGCCACTTTGTGACATTAGTGACACCGCCCCTACTGATTTCATGTGACAGAGGGTGGGATTATCCAGTTGCATTAGTGGGTGGCCCCACCCTTCACTGTCTAAAAGCTGTCAAAGCTAAAAGACCGCAGTTGGTGGGAGACCTCCCATGAAGGGTGTTATTTTTTTTTTTTTATATATATATATATATATATATATATATATATATATATATATATATATATATATTTATATTGATTCCTATAAGCCCCCTTCACCCACAGACCCCTGACAACCAATGGCTAGGGTTCTTGGCAAGAGAATCTTGTCCAAGGTGCTTTGGGGGTGGGTGATGCAGGATGATCCTATGCAGGTTTTTTGCCTTGATTTTTACATCTATTGCTGGGAGTCTTTGAAACATCACAGCTGCGAGCAAGTTGAAAACTTTTTTTTTTTTCCTTAAGTAAAATTTTGCTGCAGGACAGTAAAACGTGAGAAAGATGTGCCAATTTACAGCCAGACTAAGGAGACCCCCCCCCCCCCGACACAATATTTAAAGGAATATTTCATTCTTGTTTCACGTTAAGTTTTTTTTAAATCGCTGCTCCCAAGGGGAAGAAAAATTCAAAAACTTTTTTTAATGCATGTACTCTGGTCCCCCAAAATAGTGTTTGCATGTTCGCTGAAACGTATTGCCAGTTTGCGGTGTTCTGGTGCAACCGGAATCAGGGAGTGTTTATTCCATCCCTAGTGATATTTATAGATTTATAAATGGTAATGGGCCTGCGCCTGTATGGCATGTCTGAGACCTAAAAATTAAAATAAATCTTTGGTATGGGGTCCCATATTCAATACTTGTACAAAGAGCTTTTTAAATTGATTGTGCTATATACCTCAGACCTTTTTAGTCTTAACCAAATCGCAGCCTTACAATTTTATTAATTCCCCATAACTAACATTATTCCATATTGGCAGGGCCAACCCTACCATGGGTCCCGAGTGGCACTTTCAGGGGGAGCCACTGCTCTTGTTGCCCAAGAGCAGTGGCAGAACTTCCGTCAGCCAGCCCATTCTGCTACATATCCCACTGTGAGGGGGACAGGCACGGGCAGAACACTCACTGCCCAGGGGAGAGCAGTAAGCACGTGAGTGGGCTCGCTGGGCAGCAGGGCCGGTGCAAGGATTTTTGCCAACTCAGGCGAAGGTGCATTTTGCCAGAACGCATGCATAGTGCCGCAAAAATGACAGTAAAGTGCCGCTAAAATAGCGGTGCTTTACTGCCGACGGCGCAACGCCCCAATGTGCTACTGCACGGTTTTGGGGTTCCCCTAATTGCAAGTCTCCTCTCTGTCTTGTCCTCCACAGAAACCTCACCTCATTTTACATTACACAGCACCGCACATCTGGACCCCTTTTTACATTACACAGCACCACACATCTGGACCCCTTTACATTACATAGCACCGCACCTCTGGACCCCTTTACATTACATAGCACCGCACCTCTGGACCCCTTTACATTACATAGCACCGCACCTCTGGACCCCTTTTACATTACACAGCACCTATGGACCCCTTTACATTACACAGCACCCTGGACTCCTTTTACATTACACAGCACCGCACCTCTGGACCCCTTTTACATTACACAGCACCGCACCTCTGGACCCCTTTTACATTACACGGCAACACTCTGCACCCCTAGACCCCCTTTAGATTTACAGACACCCCCCTCTGTCCCTTCCTACATTAAATATGCAGATGGAGAGACAGTGAGCAGCGCTGAACAGAGGGCAATCACCTGCTGGTTTACTTACGTTAGCTTTAGCAGCTGAGAGCTCTCTGCCTCTCTCCCCTGCTTACCGTGCTGGATGCTTCAGATCGATGTAGAAAACCAAATTTGGCGCCGCCGTGCTGTAAACGCAGCATCACGGCCAATCACACCAGAGGCACATCGCCTCCCACTCCGCCGCCCGCCAATCGCACACAAACGAGCATGGGAAAAAAAAGTTTCCGGCGGGGAAACTTTTTTCTATGCTCGTTTGTATGTGATTGGCGGGTGGCGGAGTGGGAGGCGCTGTGGTGATAGGCCGTATGGGACCTGATGCTGTGTTTACAGCATGGCGGCGCCAAGTAGAAGAAAAAACAGAATAGAGCGCCGCCGCGGCTATAGTGTGGGAGGCGGCCGCCCGGTTTTAATTTCTTTTTAACAGGGAGCTTTTTTTGGCGCCCCCCCAGGGCTGGCGCTGTAAGGCAAGTGCCCATGTTGCCTTGCGCTAGCCCTGCTGGGCAGTCAGTGGAACTATGGGTGGGGGAGCAGAGAGACGACATCTCTCACCACCCGCCCTGCAGTTACGCCCTCACTGTGCAGCAGAGCGGTTACAACATCTCTCTGCTGCCTGCACTTCAGTCTGGAACATGGTAAGTGACAATCTGCAATGTGTGGCAAGTGACAATTTTCAATGTTGACAATCTGTAACATGTCATGGCAAGTGACAATCCGCAACGCATGGCAGGTGAGTTGCTAGGCGAGTAATGAGAGGATCCACATTGACAATCATAGGATACCTTTAAGTCTGTAGGCATGACATGTTAAGGGCCGACTTAGGATTCTGACCACCCACCTTTTACCTGCTACCCACTTTACCCCCTTTACCAAAATTAACGACTGACACCGGTGTGGAGTAAAGTTGGCCTTACGGCCGATTTTATTTAACAAAACTAATATTAACATAAATAACCATTTTCTATAAACAACGTATTTCACAACTTTAAACCATCTGGTGGTCTAAAGACCACAACTTCAACTGGCCACTGGGACAATAACTGTTTTTTAACTTCGGCCTCAGTCGCAAACCCCAGACTCGGAGGCAGTACACCTGTCCACAGTGACCTACACATGAACTCCTTCCTGGTCAACCTTGTTGACCGAAAGGTACCCGTATCCCCATATACCTATGGGTACAACCGTTTGCAAGCAAACGTCCTGCCTTTACCCTCTCCAGAAACCCCAAACACCGCCACCGCACGCAAGGGCAAAACCTTACCCATGCGTGCACCTCCACACCGAAAGGGCCCTGCGTACTCCTTCCTCCAGACCCAAGGCCCACAAATCAATGCCAATCGGATTGAGGTGGACCCCATCACTCCTCAGAAAACGCCAAGTCTCCTCCTCCAACTCCCTGTGTCTCACGACCAACCCCCCATTCCTGACCACGAAACGCCCCACCTCCTTGTTCACTTTCACACGGGCCTTGTTAACTTTGTCTACTGACCAGGCCCACCGCCAATTTGACCTACCCACCATCTCCGACCAAATTATCACCATGCCGGGAAACAAAGAGCGCAATCTCAAGAAATCACACTTTATGTCCCTAATAAGTTGGTGCATGGACCTGGCCCCCATATCATTACCCCCAACATGTAGCAGCAGAATGTCAGGGGCCCTGTCCAAACGGGTGAATTTTAGCACCTCCGGCAAAACCCTGCCCCACATCATTCCCGGAAACCCAATCCACCGAACCTTTGCGTCCTGAGTGGGAATCCCCAGCTGTCTACCCGTAGGCCTCACCTCGGCCCGCCTGGCCCCCCAAGACACATAAGAATGCCCAAAGATCCAGACCAGACAGGGCTCACCATCTGAAAAACAAGAACACAAACAACCCCCATAAAATTTGCTCACCTATACCCCAATGCCCAACCTCCACCAATGTCCCTATGTCCACCCCCTTACTCATGCAACAACTGCGGGCGAACATAAATCCTAAACCTGTCCGAATCCCACCGCCCAATCCGTTTTACCGCGGCCGCATCCAATCCCGCCCTCGCTGCTTCCGTGGCGGCCCCTATGCGAAATGAATGCGTAGCATACTCCCTGGGATTATACCCCGCCGCCACCACGCACTTCCTGAATACCGCCAAAAACTGAAAGCGGGATAGCGCAGACCCATCCTGATGTACCAAAAAGGAACCCCCTAGTCCAGGACGCACGGAACAAAAGTGTTCCACAGCCCGTACAGGACAAATTGTCGCGTCCGGAACGCGAAACAGCGATAGGCGCATACCCTTACCTTCCTGATCCGTTTTCGACCTGCGTACCCAAACCCCCACCTCGTCTCCCCACAACTCCACATCTCCTTCCAAGAGGCCCCCATGGGCCGTCCTGGACGCACTGACCAACTCCCCGATACGCAAAGCCCCGAAAAAGGCAAGCGCAAACGCTGCCTGGAAAAGTGCAATCTCGTAAGCCGAGTTGCACACTGACTGTAAGTGGCGAAACAAACTTTGCAACATCAAAAATGAAACTGGGCGACGGCCGTCCGACGCCCTTTTCTGTACCCCTTAACTGACTGCTTCACCCAAAAATCTTTGGTGAAATCCCTGCCGCCATGCCATTTGAAAAGAAAAGCTAAACCGGCCAAGAGCCGATCAATTGCTGACGCCGATACCCCCTCCTCCATCTTCAGATTAAGAAAGTGTAGCAACGCCAAGCCAGCTTCCTGACCCGCCGGTGGAATTCCCAAACCATCCGTGAAAGCCTGCCATTCCCGCCATACCTTGGAGTAGGCATTCCATGTAGCCCCACTCACCGACCGCCGAATCCACTTTGCCGCTTGCTCAAAGCAATGTCCCACATCCATACGGGGCAGGGGACTCCGTGCTGCTCCGCCGCTGGTGCCAACTCCCGGAATTTGTCCCACTGGAATCGAGACAAAGCGTCAGCTAAAGTGTTCTCCACCCCAGGCAGGTGCACCGCATAAACAAACACGTTCAAGGACATGCAACGTAAAACCAAATGCCGAAGCAACCGCACCACCGGCTGCGAAGCAGCCGACACTCGGTTCACCACTTGAACGACGCCTAAATTGTCGCAGTTAAAGCGAACTTTCAAGTTCCGAAACGACTCGCCCCACAACTCCAACGCCACCACAATCGGGAATAGCTCGAGGAGTGCAAGGTTCTTCAAGAAACCCACCTCCTCCCATGACTTCGGCCATTCGCCCACACTCCACTTACCCTGACAAAAGGCCCCGTAGCCAGTGGAGCCGGCGGCGTCCGTAAACAATTCCAGGTCAAAATTGCTAACGGGCCCAGACATCCACAATGCCCGTCCATTAAAGGACCCTAAGAATTCGTGCCACATCTCCAAATCCTCCCTGTGTTCCCCCGTCAAAGTCACCAAATGAGTCGGTGCCCTCACCCCAGCAGTCGCTGCGGACAGCCTGCGGCAAAAGACCCTGCCCATGGGAATTATCCTGCATGCGAAGTTCAACTTCCCCAGCAGGGACTGCAATTTTCGCAGCTGAATCTTCCGCATACCAATAGTTCCCCGCAATTCTTCCCTAAGCGCCTCCAACTTATCGACGGGTAACCTGCACTCCATCCTCACTGAGTCCAGCACAATGCCCAAAAAGACGATGGACGACGTGGGGCCTTCCGTTTTTTCGGGTGCCAACGGGACCCCGAAACGCTCCGCCACGTACTGCAACGTCCCCAATAGGACCGAACACACGTTCGACTTCGGGGGGCCCACACACAAGAAGTCATCTAGGTAGTGGACCACCGAGCTGAGCCCTGACGAATCCCGCACCACCCATTCCAAAAAGGAACTGAAGGTTTCGAATAAGGCACAAGAGATGGAACAACCCATGGGCGAACAGCGATCCACATAGTATGCTCCATCCCAAGCGCAACCCAAAAAACGAAAGCTCTCCGGGTGAACCGGAAGCAACCGAAACGCCGATTCCACGTCAGCCTTCGCCATGAGAGCACCCTGTCCACATTTTCGCACCCACGACACAGCCGCGTCAAAAGAAGTGTATGACACGGAACATGCCTCCGGCGCAATCGCTTCATTCACCGAACCACCCTTCGGGAAGGAAAGGTGATGGATCAAGCGGAACTTAAGCGGCTCCTTCTTCGGGACTACCCCCAAAGGAGAAACCACCAAGTCCTTAAGCGGAATCACCGGAAAAGGCCCGGCCATCCGCCCCAATTGCACCTCCTTAGCCAGCTTTTCAGCCACCACCGAGGGGTGCAAGAAGGCGGACCTCAAATTCTTTGCCTCAGGGGGGACCACCGAAAGGGAACACGGAATTCTGAAGCCGTCAGTAAAACCGTCCTCAAACAACCTGGCGGCTCGTCTGTCAGGGTACCTATTGAGAAAGGGGCGCATCCTTTCCACCCGGACCGGAGTCAACCCCCTTTCCCGCAGAATCACCGGGACGCCCCTTTCCGCGCTTAAAACACTTGGACAGGGAATGGGAGCCCCCGCACCCTGAACAAGTGTGCTTGAAACGGCAGTTCGCGCCGTACTTGCACGTACTGTCATTAAATTGCCAGCAATAGCCCCATCGTTTTTCAGTCGGCTGTCCCGAGGCCGAGGGACATCCGACCCCCCCCTGAAAAAACTGACCCGGCACCCTCGCCGCCGTCATAATCTTCATCCACAGCGCTATGTCTTTGTGGTCCCAGCGCAGCGACGATCTCACGGCCATCCTCTGCCTGAACTGCTCATCGTAACGGAGCCACGCCGTGCCCCCATACGTCCGCTGAGCCTCGCAAATCGACTCCTGGTAGATAAACAAACCCGAACAGTGCTCCGGGTGTTTTTCCCCAATCACGCACGCCATAATCGAAAAGGCCTGCAGCCAATTGTTAAACGTGCGAGGAATCAAGCGATAACGCCGCTTTTCCTCATCCTCCTTCTTACTCTCCTCCGGCTTCAATCTATCCAGATTGAATTTCTCCAGGGGCAGCAACGTGAAGATCTCCACGTACTCCCCCTTCCAGATCTTCTCCTTCACCTCTGCCTTGAGATGCATTCCCAGAGGGGCTTCAAAGCAAAAATACATTTCGCTTTTTGCCGCATCCGCCAACCTAACCGCATCCTTCTTCTTGTCCCCTGCCTCAGCTACCCCTTCGCCCGTAGAACCACCCGCCAGCGTATCTCCCGCCGGGGGCACAGTGCTTGGGGACGCTGCCACCGGTGCAGGAGCCACCGGAGCAGCAGCCGCCGCGGGCACCACCGGTGCAGCCACCGCAGGCACCATAGGTGCCGCCGCCGGCTCCACCCTCGACCCCCAAGCCACCGCCGGTGATCGAACCCCCCCGTTGTCGGGCCCAAAACGCTGCACCAAATTTAGCAGGCCAAACCACAAGTCCTGACTCTGATCCTCCGCCCCTTGCCCCGCCAAGGCCCCCTCGCCTGCCGTATGTGTCTGCACTGAGTTAGCACCCACCCCCTGCCGGCCTTGACCTAACAAATCGTGTAAGAGTGCACAAATAGTAGTAGATGTAGTCGACTTACCGGGCTGCCGAGGACTGGGTCCCCGAGCCGCTGCACCGCCATCCACCGCTGACAGATGTCCCGAGTCCTCTCCGCTTTCCGACCCGGACAGCTCCCCCTCCGACCTGACCGCGCTCCGTGCTGGCGAGGCGTCCTCTGATCTCGTTCCCGTCGCTCGTGACCTGGATGCGGAGGGCCCCGGCTGCTGCTCGCTCCTTCCTCCACGACCCGAACCGGACCCGCTAGCAACTGCCACCGACGGACTCCTGGCCCTTCCCCGGGGGCCAGACTCGCTCACTCCACCGCCGACATCCCCTACCGACCTTCCTGCTGCGCCGCTTCCGGATGAGTTGGGACCCCTGGCCGCCATCGCTGATTGGCCTCCGGCCCGTTGACAAGGTCTTCCCCGCCGGGCCGCGGAACTGCCCTGGACCCCTCTGGCAGCCCCGACCGCGTCGTCCTGGCACCTCCTCCGCGCAGGTGGGGAGGATCCCGCAGACCTGCTCGCTGTCCCCGCCGTCGCACTCCGTCCACGCCGCGGATTCCTCCCGGCCCCCCCCCCCCACAGACTCAGGTGGAGAGCGCTGTGAAGAAGAGGCCTGAGGGCCCCCATCGGGTCTCCGATCGTGCCTCCCAGCCCCCGGGGAGTTGTCTGGGCTGTACCGCTCCGGAGGCCTAGACCTCCGAGCGCGTGCTGCTGCTGCCGCCCCCCCCCCCCCCGCCGGGCGCCGCCGCCGCCGCCGAGCCATCCAGTGCTGCTGCCATCTGTGCTCTCACCCACTCTGTACCCTGGGCGGACACCGCCGCCCGCAATTGCGCCAAAAAGTCTGCCCCGGCCGCCATGATGCAGAGCCGAGCAGACACGCACGTTTTACCGATGTGTTAAGATGGAGGAGTGACGCTACGTCACTTCCTCCCTGCAGAACAGAGCCAGCCAGCCCCTCCTTCCTCCCCCAGCCTGCTCCACTCTCTTAAAGCAGCGCTGCACTGATTCCCCACACGGACCCTCCTATCTTAAAACGGCCACAGCCACTGTCTATCCTGCGGTCCCCCCCTGTCATGCCGTCCCTCCTCCTACCGCTGCACTCCCGGCTCTGGGACTCTCTGATGCAGTCTATTGTACACAACTAGTGGCATTCATCTGTAGCAGCAATGCAGGTGAAGTCGAAGGGAACCTCATTCATCTTATCTTCTCGGTCAGAGGCGGCATCAGATTAGATGTTTGTCTTTGAGGCAATCTTGGGCCAGGCAGTTTATCAAGACCCTGGGTTGGTTTATGGATAAAGTAGGGACAGGTCACCTGTCTCAGACAGTGCTTGGCATCAGGAAGAGGTTTCAGACAAATAGGGACAGACCATTTATACTGGAACTCCATTTCCATTTGGGTGTGGCCTAGCCAGGCATAATTTTCCCCTAGAGAAATGCTGTTGACACACCTGAGACCTACAGCTACTACTGCTGTCAGTACTACTCTGAAAACTAGGTATTAAGAGAATTGGGTCAAATATATGATGGAGGGGCAGCAGGATGGTGAGGCGTCTGTACCCAGTGTACATTTCCTTAACGTGGCTGTAAATTGGTGCCAGGAAATGGACACAAGGCCTTTTTAGTGGTAAATGAACTGAATGGAGGTTTACTAAAACTGGTGCACACAATCTGGTGCAGCTGTGTATAGCAACCAACCAGCTTACAGGTTGTCAAAGACTCAATTGAACATGTTTAGGTTAGAAGCTGGTTATGCACAGTTTCACCAGTTTAGGTAAATCTTCCCCAATGTATTGGTACGGATTTGAGTAAGGCCCGGTTCACACTGCGTCATGTGCTCTGACTGTGAGAGCGCATGACATATAAAATCAATGTTTCCCTTTGAGAGACGTCTTAACTGGTCTGACTTTTGAAAAGGTTCCTTGACTACTTCGGTTTGACTTGGGTCCGATTTCAGCCCATTGCATTTAATGGAAGTTGGATAACCATCTTAACTGATCCAACTTGTGACACGCAACGTGTTTAGAGGCAATGTAAAATGTATCATAGTATGCAGCCTGGCAGGCCAGGAAAGGGGGGGGTCCCATGTGAATGAGTAGGGGGTACATAGTACACATACCGATACACCCAAAAAAAGTATAAGAAAAACGGGAGACAGTTTCTGACAGCTCAGAGAAAGAGCCAGAGGTGAATATAGACTTTAATTTGGAAACCACCAGTAGACCCAAATGAAAAAGAGAGCACTCAATAGAATAAAAATCTCTATTATATAATCATGTTAAAACCATTATGTAAGAACAGAAATAGAAAACAAGCATTCCAATGTATATACATGGTATTGTCCCAAATAAATGTGTCCTAAGGGAGCACAAGAGAACCTGTGGATATACCCATAGATATGATGGACTCTGTGGTTGGTCTATAGAGAAGGTCCTACATATGGGGGCAAACATCAAGGAAATCACATTACTGAGGGATCACTACAAGTTTCACTTTGCAGCTTCCTCAGGAGATCCTATTGTTATCAGATTGCAGTTGAGAAACGTAGAACGCCCAGCCCAAAGCCACCGGGGGAGACAAGGTAACAGTGCACAGGTAGCCCCAATGTAAGAGTGCATCAGGTATGTTTCAGCCAGAAAAGGGAGTGTAATGCACTCTACTAATATTTGTGCCGGTCCTGGCTGTAATCAAGTCCCCCCAATCAGGTAAAGACTTGTTTCTGACAACTCCTTTATTAAACATGTAATGTCCCCCGTGGTAGATCCAACGTCAATCACTATGTCCGCAGACCTGATTAAAAAAAAAAAACACTCTTGCCCTTCTGACAGTTCTTATATAGCTATTGGGCGTGGCCAGGCAGTAATGTCAACCGTAGACCCCACCCCATGTGACATCACTGCCCGGGGCATGATGGGTTTGTGATGTCACAAGGGATGGAGTCTCTGGATGACATCACCACATGGCCACACCCCATACCATATAAGAACTGTCAGACACCGGAGCTGCCAAAACGGTGGGAGACTTTGTTGTTATTATTTTTTAATGAAGGACTTGTCAACTGCCTCCTGTTTTTCTTACACTAAACTTTTTTTAAAGGGTGAATGGGTGGAGGCACTATGTACTCATTCATATAGGGGGGCAGGGATCTGGGGGCCCCCTTGTTAAAGGGGACTTCCAAATTATAACAAGACTCCTGCCTGCAGACCCCCCAGTCCATGGGGATGAAGTTATTTGGGGTGGGGGGGGGGCAGAGACCCCCCATGTTGAGGGCATGTGGCCTGGCATTTTTCAGGGGGGTGCCTGCCAGGCTGTATGCTCATAAAAGGGTTTGGTATGGATTTTTGGGGGACTCCACTTTTTAAAATATTGGCGTAGGGTTCCCCTCCAAATCCATACCAGACCTAAGGGTGTGCTCATTATGAGGGCCTCCCACCATCCACATGAAGTGTTTCTAGCACTGCAGACCTAGGTTGTCCATTATCGGGGGCTTCCATTATTATTTCCCTGAGTTCCCAGATCTGCCCAACATAAGGGTCTCTCACCATTCCTGTGCTGAATTACCAGATATTCACAGCTGCTGTGCCCATTATGAGAGGCTCCCATCATTCTTGTGCTGAGTTTCAGGCCTGAGCAGTCTGAACACTTGTTGTCCCTATTATAAGGGGTTCCAACCTCCCCTGTGCTGAATTCCCAGGTCTGCGCACCTGTTGTGCCCATTTTAAGGAGCTCCTGCCATCCACATGAAAACATTTTTTGGCTCTGCAGACCTGTGTTGTCCATTTTCAGGGGTGTCCATCATCATTGCACTGAGTTCTTAGGTCTGCACACCTGTTGTGGACATTATAAGAGGTTCCCACCATCCTTGTGCTGAGTTTCCATGTAGTCACAGCTGCTGTGCTCATTATTAGGGGCCCCAACCATTCCTGTGCTGAGTTCCAGGTCTGAGCAATGGTTGTGCTCATTATGAGGGGCTTTGACCATCCCTGCACAGAGTTCCCAGGTCTGTACACCTGTTGTGCCCATTATGAGGGGCTCCCACCATTCCTGTGCTGAGTTCACCGGTATTCACAGCTCACTATAAAGGCCTCCCATCATTCCTGTGCAAAGTTCCAGGACTGAGTGGTCTGGACACTTGCTGTGTCCATTTTAAGGGGTTCCCATCGCTCCTGTGCTGAATTCCCAGGTCTGCACACCTATTGTGCCCATTATTAGGGGGCTTCCACACCCCATGAAGAGTTTCTGGCTCTAAAAAACAATTTTGTCTATTATCAGGGGGCTTCCATCATCACTGAGTTATCAGGTCTGCATACCTGTTGTTGACATTATAAGAGGTTCCCACCATCCATGTGCTGAGTTCCCAGGTATTTACTGCTGCTGTGTTCATTATGAGTGGCTCCCACCATTCCCATGCTGAGTTCCAGGTCTGAGCAATAGTTGTGCCCATTATGAAGGGCTCTGACAGTTCCCAGGTCCGTACACCTGCTGTGCCCATTATAAGGGGTTCCCACCATTCCTGTGCCGAGTACCCAGGTATTCACAGCCACTGTGCCCATTGTGAAGGGCTCCTGCCATTCTTGTGCTGATTTTCAGGTCTGAGCAGTCTGGACACTTGTTGTGCCATTACAAGGGGTTCCCACCACTCCTATGCTGAGTTCCTGGGTCTGCACAGCTGCTGAGTTCATTATGAGGGGCTCCCACCATCCCTGCTGAAATGTTGTTTAATGGACAAAGTAACAGAAGGAGCTAGGACACACAAAGGTTAGCAGGGACCACCAACATTTCCAAGTGAACAGGAACAAAGTTGGAAACTATGGAATGTGATCTCATTGTTGGAGTGCTGAGAACTTAAAAAAACAGGAAAAACTCAGCCTACCAGTCTCCACTGTGACTAAAATATCTGTTTTTGGTGGACTGACTTTTTGAGGTGACAATCAATAGGACCTTGGAGGAGAACAAGATCTAAGCAGATCCCAGAGATATAGCACATCTAGGAAATGCAATGTGTATTTTGCTGAATCAATGTGCATTTTGGGTTCTACAGAAGATAACGGTTATGGGTCTATTCACATATTATATACGTTCATAATCATTATTTGATGTGCACACATGGCAATGCATATGTTTTCTGTTGGGTACACTCATAGACATGAATGGGTGGGCACCCCATAGTACATACAACACACGTTGCTGCAAACCGCTCAGCAATAGGTACAGAACCATGTGAATGAGCCCTAAGACTAGAGCTACACAGGAGAGTTTACAAACCCAATCCTGCCAACAACATCGCTAGCTGTTAATCGCTAGGACTAGCAAATGATCACCAAGGCCAGATTTACATTGTCGTTCTGCCATTCTGAATGGAACCCCAATGCGCCTTGCTGACGCACCTTGTTTATTTAAAAATTGTACAAATGTAATGGGCAGCCTAACAGAAGGAACTTTGGCACATGTGCATTAAACACGCCCCCAAATATAAAATTGGGCCTTGAAATATATGGCCCCCTATGGTATAAGCTACACTGGTAGTAATCAGTAGCATCTTGTAGCTTTCAATTGCACATGATTGAAACATTGATCAGTCATGTGAGATTATGCTAATGCATGTTGGTTGTATAGTGTACTCCATGGAGAGACATTTGTATCATCAGTTTTTTGATCACTTGCTACTCCTAGTGATTGATCCATAACAAATATAGTAGCGGGACTAAGCTACTGAAATTCTCCTGTGTAGCTCCACTCAAATAAGGTGGCTGTCAGCAAGTGGTTAACTGTCTCAGCATCAAGAGATCAATCATGTTTTTCTGAGGCAGCCATTTGGGTGTGGTGATGAATTGCCCCAGCTGGGGGTATTAGTGACTGGTGGGAGGGGTATAAAGGGAAGCTCTTTCTTCCTTCCTCCTTGTGCTGTTGGTCTTGCAGGCAGGATGGGTTTAGGAGTGAGGAGCTGCTGTAGTTGGTTGTTGCTTTTGGCCCTGGTTTATGGACCAGGGTTTGGATGTAGTGGTGATGGAGCCTTGGTGAGACATAGGCGCCAATCAGACTGGTGGAGGAATAACCAGCGGGTTGTACCTGGCCAGAGCCAGGGGTCTTCTAGAGGGGGTTCTGGAGGGACTTACTCTGGAGCTAATGCAGTATATGGGTTTGGGGCTTCTAGAGGTGGGGCTCAGAGGGGTTCAACAGGTGGACGTGCTGGTGGGATGCTCCGCCAGCAGCCCCCGACTGTAATTTCATCTAGTTCCCCCATCAGTGTCCAGTGTGAAGAGGACCGCATGGTGGTCAGTGTCGTGATGGATTTTTATGGGAATGGAAAGCTGGTGAAATCTTCTGATCTGAGCCTGGGACCCCAAGGCTGCAAGCCGAACACCCAAAGTGCTGATGAAGTTATCTTCCAGATTAGTCTCCAGGACTGTGGCAACACTGTGCAGGTAATCCTCCACACTTTTATTTTTTTCCAACCTCATTGGTTTCAGTAAATGAAACCCTGGTTGCTATGGGTTATTGCACTTTGCAGTGCCATTTTAGGACTGTGTAGCTTATATTCCATGGCTCTACAAATTAGCAGGACATTTGCCCCAAGACTGTTTTACTTCTGTGGGGGGGGGACCTGTGTGCTGCTGCTGACCTTGTTCACAATGGGAGCACCCAATGCTCTCTTGCTGAATTTAACTTTGTTGCAGGGTTCTTAAGTGTGGACCAGTAACTTTTTATACTGGCAGTAACCTTTACTGGCAGATTGTTGAAATGGCCTGGTCTTTTTAAAGCGGGGGTTCACCCTAAAAAATTCTTTATCTACCATACAAACGAGCATACTAGCGTCAGCTACAGTATGCCTTTTTTTTTTTTTGTGCTGTACTTACGGTTTAATCCTTAACTTTCGTTTCAGACTCCCGCCGGGAAATGGGCATTTCTAAAAAGAGGGGTACATGATTGACGCCCAGCTATAAGCTGAAATAGGACGCGGACATATATGGCGCCTGCGCAGTCAGCTCCTAGTCTGTGCGCAGGCGCCGTGAAGAGCAGAGTCCTACTCCGGCTATTTTCGGAACGTGTGACGAGCCATAGCCGGCCGTCAATCATGTTCCACTCTTCATAGGAACGCCTACTCCCCGCGGGTGTCTAAAACGAAAGTTACGGATTAAACCGTAAGTACAGCGCAAAAAAAAAGGCATACTGTAGCTGATAGTATGCTAGTTTGGATGGTACAAAGTTGTGTTTTTGGGTGAACCTCCGCTTTAAGGTTTCATGTACACTGCTGGTAGACTGACGTTTAGGAGCAGTTGGGTGTTTACAGCCCCCCCCCCCTTTCCAAAAGCGGCAACATAAACATTTTTAAATGTAATTTTACTATCTGTCAAGTTAAATCATTCAGTGGAGGTTGTAAAATGTCCCGTGAACATTAAGCCTAAAATGCCTTCCATTCGATAACCTACTTGTTTAGACTCCTCATTAATTACTGCTGCCATCTTGGATGTGATGACAGCAGACTAGGAGCCATTACTTTGTATCAACCTTTTACCTAGTAGCTGTATAAAAAGTGGCGATGTAGGGAGGGGTGTAGGAGCTGGGCCAGCAGAGTAAATACACCTCGTTGCCCTCTCTGTGCTGGGGAGTTGGCGTATTCTCAAATAGGTTAATCCTCATAAGCATGATGGTTGGGTGATTGGTCTTGGCTATGGGACACATCCATTGTCTTAATTTTCTCACAATTGATTGTCTTAACTCACGAGTAGCACCGCAGTGTCTAAAATGTTCTGATCTTATCTACAGATGATGCAAGACTGGGTGATCTATGCAACCAACTTGACCTACAGCCCAACCTCCTCCATTCCAATCATCAGAACCAACCCAGCCGTGGTCCCCATAATGTGCTACTACTACCGGTGAGTCTACACTAGGATACAATGCAGGTCCTAACAATGCATCTTTCCTGGTAAATATGTTAAGTAGTGGGATCAATGCCCCCCCCCCCTACCAAACTACTGCAGGCCATGCACCACAACCCAGAGGTTTGGCTTAAATGATTTTTTGTCTGGTTGTATTGGCAACCCATCTGGTTAAACTCTTCAAAATGACACCAGCAGTGGTCAAGGTAGGATATTTTTCATATTCCAATAAACTTTACTTGGAGCCCACGTGAGGTGCAGCCATTTTCTTATTTTCTATTGGCAAACCATTTTGATACTAAAATCTAAATGGGTCCATAAGTCTTTGCTTTTAGGTACAACTGAGCTCCATCTTGGTCTGTACTGATGTAGGAAGTTTGTAGCCTATACCTTCAACTTGGCATCTCTTCTGCAGTGATCAACAATGGCCTCTGTTAGGCAAAAGTGTGGTAGTGGGTGGATGAGTATTGACAATAGGATACCATTAGGTGACCTCATGGCTTTAGCGACTATCATGGTAAAGATGGCAGTGCTCAGTTGTCCATATGGATTCTCTCCACTTTTCTTGGTGTAAGAGGGACCATAGCAAACTGCACTAGATGTTGAGGTAATATGAAGTCTAATCTGAGGATGGATATGCTTTTGCTCACTTGAATTTTAGAAGTGCAAGCTTTCAGGGATGTTGTACTGAATCTGGCATCACACTCTTGTGAGTTTTCCAGCAAAAGGAAGGGGCCAGTTTGAACTGCCATCCTTCATACTTGTGTAGCGCCGGGGTACTTCTAAGTACCGGTGCTGACAAAATTCTGATCTCAATTTTATTAAGGGTCTCTGTTTCAGCTGGGCTGCGCTGTGGGTTAATTCTGTTGTTGCTGGGGTGATATACCACCCTGGGGCGACGAGTGGAGTTCAGGCTGGAGTGCCTCTTGCCAGCAGCCAATCAGGAGGGTTGTTTTCTTGCGGGGCATGCTGGGAGAGGGT
The DNA here is from genome assembly GCF_905171775.1 of Rana temporaria. NCBI lineage: Eukaryota > Metazoa > Chordata > Amphibia > Anura > Ranidae > Rana > Rana temporaria. The sequence continues at coordinate 467,650,234 of NC_053491.1, read as the reverse complement.
TCTTATGGAGCAGACTCCATTGGGGCAGGGTTCTTTTCCTATGGTGCCACCCATCTTTAGGGTGACCACACATCACGGCCCCCGGCGAGATGACCTACCGGGGTGCGCGTGCCACGTGGTGTTTCTGGTTTCGGCACAATGTTGGCCTGGAGCATTTAAAACTGTGGTGGGGCCCCAGTGATCGACTGGGGCCTTAATTCTAAGAAGATCCCAAGCAAGATAGCTGTTCGGTGGGGAGTCCGCCTGAGGAGAGCCAAGAGAGGCCGGCGATCCAATGGGGCCTGGACAATTCATCGGGGATCAAGGTAACCGGACACTGAAAAGGTTGGATGTCAGCAACCTGTCAGTCGGTAACCTGATTGAAAACACTACCTGAAGGAGATTCAAACACAAATTCTACCAAGGAGGATTGTCTCCATGATCTAAGTTCTAGGGAGGGTCTGTGGCAGAGATCTTTTCCCCTTCAAGGTTCCGAGTGATGCTCTGGCTGCCAGGTCGGTGTGAGAGGCCTGTCCAGGTACACCAGGGGTGGCCCGCGGAGCCCTCTGATGTGGCCCGCGACCTCCTGCTTTGGACTGGTGGGTTGGCAAGCCCAGATCGCAGGTTGCCGACCCGCCATACCGCAGCAACAGTGTTGTGAATGAAGCTGGTGGTAGAGGAAGAATGCAGTGCGGAGCAGAGCCCCATAAGCTGATGTGTCCTCTACAGCGCCGACTTTTGCCACAAGCAAAGTCTATGGCAAAGTTCAGCTAACCCGTAGGATAGACACAGGTGAACTACGCTTCACCCGCGGTGTGGGTAAACCGCAGCACATCAGTGTGAAAGCAGTCTTATGCCCTTTTCACACGATCAACCCAACCCAATTGGTACCCTCAATTCACCTCTATAGAGCGACAGATGCCCGTTTACGCCACCTACCCCAATCCAAACAGAAGGGAATTCGTGCCCTTCCATCTGGGTGGATCAGAGGGCCTATAGAGTAGCCGTGACCTGTCATCCGCCCGCTCGGCTCATTGTGGCCCGCGACTGGTTACCAAGTTGCTTAAGTGGCCCTCGCTCTTCAAAAGGTTGGGCACCCCTGAGGTACACTATACCCCCTCCGGCTGGAGTGGCGACGAAAGTCAAGTGTTGTTGGAAGCAGGACTGTTTCTGCACTTACACCTGAATCTGCTATTTCTTCTCCTCATACATCTTTACTCTACCTCAAGTTTTACTGTTTTTTTTACCCTATTGGGTAAATAAAAGCACAAGAAAAGACACCTGCTGTGTGGACATTCCATTGCTTGGCTCTCAACTACCCTAGACGGCGGAATCAGAGGTAACATGCCACCCGATTATAACAAGCGTCTCCTTCGGGGGTGAGCGCCACACTAGTTATGTCAGTAACTTGCTAGATAGTTGCCAAGATGACAACCTGTAATCTGCAACCAACAAGTTGGCAATGGCAGCTACCATGATGCTGTTCTAATATGTCCCTTTAAAAGTGACACCATTAACCACTTGCCTACAGGGCACTTGCACCCCTTTCCTGCCCAGGCCATTTTTCAGCTTTCAGCGCTGCTGTCGCACTTTGCATGACAATTGCGTGGTCAACACTGTGCCTAAATTATCATTTTCTTCACACAAATGGCTCTTTATTTTTTTTTATTGGTGTGTGGGGGTTTTTTTTTTTTTTTTTCTTTTCTGTTTAGTAAAATATTCTCATTCTCCTGATGAGCTGAACTGATTAGGTGGCACTGAGGATTAATTGGTTAATATGGATCTCTGAAATTAACATGTCACCTCTGGTTCATTACTGACACTCCTGTTCTCTGTATAGGCATGCCAATGTGAGCAGCAAAGCCATTGAGCCAACATGGGTTCCATTCAGCACCACAGTGTCCATAGAAGAGAGGCTGTCTTTCTCCTTGAGGCTAATGACTGGTGAGTTAAGCAAAGAAAATATTTGGGAGGGGGTGGTTGTTTGAACTTTACAATGTAATCTCCTGTTTTGTCTATAGAGGACTGGAGTGGCCCTAGAAGTTCTCCCATCTATCAGCTTGGAGATATCCTCTACATAGAAGCCTCTGTGGACACTCAGAACCACGTTGGACTGATCCTGTATGTTGACCGATGTGTGACCACCATATCTCCTGATCCCACCTCTTCTCCTAGTTATGGCCTCATTGAAGAAAATGGGTATGGTTTTTTTTTTTTTATGGGGGGGTTGTCTTGTCGCCATAATGACCCCACTCTTAACTGACCATTTTCTACAGCTGTCTAGTTGATGGAATGCAAGATGACGCCTCTTCAGCCTTCATCACCCCGAGGGTTGAGCCAGACAAGCTCCAGTTCACAGTGGATGCTTTCCGATTTCTAGGAAATGATGCCTCTCTGGTGAGGACAGTTTGCATTGACTGATACAGATGGGTGACTTGTAAGAATTGATAACTTAATTTTAAATGCTTCCCAATCCAGATCTACATAACCTGTTACCTGAGAGCCGCTGCAACCACCCAGGTCCCTGATGCCATGACCAAGGCCTGTTCCTATAGCAAAGCCACACAAAGGTGAGATGGTAACTTCAAATTTTTGCTTGTGGTTCCATGGATTATTGCACACATTTCTGTGGTACTGTGTCTAGAACAATGACTCTGTGAACCAATAACATGGTGGCTTTCTGAAATGGTATAAACAGCCAATTGTAATTGGAAATTGGCCAGCGATCATTGTACATGATATGGAGAAAAATCATCCATGGGCTAATGGTCATACCTGCTGCCAGCATTATCCATATTGTACTATGCATTTGCTTTTGGAATAGACTCCTTGGTGTTTGCCCTTCCCATCAAGATTGGCGCTGCCCCTCATGCACACTGGATGGCTTTACAGCTGCAGTTGGGGTTTTTGTGCTCCCAGGAGTAGGGGCAGTTGGTGATGGATATTCAGACTCTGTCAGTGCTGTTTGCTTCATATTGGTGCCCCTTTTACACTTCATCTCCTTTGCAGTCCTACCTTTGGCAGGGCAGAGGCAGGTTTCAGCCTGTCCTCAACAGGGTTACCCAACCAACAATGTCATGGGTGGAAAGGAATCTACAGCAGGGATACAGATGGCAATAGAAGTCTTGACACGGAGTGCTAGTCTCCAAACTTTGACCAATAGTGTGTTTTTGTTTTTTTTTGGTCTATGTTGTGAGGTTTTGTCTAGTAGATTTCTCAGTGAGAATTCAATCTTTAAAGTGATTGAAAAGGTTTTTATTTGTTTATTTTAAACATATCATACTTGCCTCCACTGTGCAGCTCGTTTAGCACAGAGTGGCCCCTGACTGCCTCTTGCACCCCCCCAAGCAGAAGCGCTCTCCCAAGGGGTTTACCTTTCAGGTGCATTCCAAGTCTAGCACTTGACCCTGCCCCCCGCATCATTGGCTTTGACAGCAGCAGACGCCAATGGCTGCGCTGCTTGCTATCACTCTATCCAATCAAGAGCCAGTACCCTGTGGAGAGCGTGTCTGACTGAATGAAGGGGCTCAAGTAAGTAAAACTGGGGGGCCAGTCACTGCCAGGCTTTTTTTTTTTTTTTTTTTTTTTTTTTTACCTTTAAGGCATAGAATGGATTAAGGTGAGAAAACATGAGGGTTTACAACCCCCTTTTAAGCCTTGGACTACAGTAAAACAAATTTTGCATGCTTCCCATTAGTATAAAAAACATACACTAAGCTTGGGTTAAAGACTAAAAAAAAATACATTCAGTTCCTTCACTCTGGTGGTAAAAGGAATCTACAATGGTGTCAAATAGCTGATGCCTGCCTCCTTCAACCCAGAAGTTTATGCACCTGTCACTTCAGTGGAAGTGTAGGTATTGGCCGATCTGCTGTGATGTGTATGCTGCTCCTAGTCCATCCACCGATACAACTTGATCAAAACCTTGGAGATCTTATGAGCACTGCTTGATGGCCAATCTTCAGGGAAGTAGAGCATGCATGCCTAATGGGGCTTCAATTTGATCAACTTCATTGTTCTAGCTGTGCTGATTTCAGATCCCATTTGCTAGTTCCACTACAGAATTCAGATCCAGGGATTGTGGGATATATAAAGCATTAACCTGTATAGTGCCATGTCTTGAGTGCAAGTTACAAGGAATTGGAAAAATACTTTATTGCCAACACATGACGCCATGAAACTACATGATCTATGCACTCGTGAAGGTAAGGTTTATAATGCCTTTTTCATAAAGGCATATCTTTAGCACTTGTTGCTGTTACTCAAGTGCACTATTGCATCTGGTAATAGTAAAAGTTAAATACTACTCATTAGTTCACCAGAACTTCAAGTCTTGCTTCTAAATGTAGACTTGTCTAACAATTGTCTTCTCTAGTTGGTCTGCAGTTGAGGGCCCCAGCAGTATCTGCCAGTGTTGTGGTACAGGCACCTGCAGCAACCCTACTGCTCTGGTTTCCGGAGGAAGGGGCAGATTTGGAAGACCAAGAGGCAAGAGGGACGTCTTGGATGGTGAGTTATTAACTGTCAGCTGCTAGATACAATGTTATGAATGTAGGTGATCTACATTAACAGGTATTGGAGTAACTTTTGACATGACTCAAGTTGTGCTGTAAAGAGCGGCTCTATTTACCTAAATGATAAAGTCTATAATGAGCATGAATGGGGGGGGGGGGGGCTTCAAAGTTTACCCAGAAAGGAGGGGGGCTCAAAGTTTACCCAGAAAGCATAGACTCACCGTAGTGTGATTAAATTTGACATTTAATGCATTCAGTGTAAAAAGGCCGGCTATAGTGTAAACACCCATCCTTCTTGGATTCTAGCAGCACAGTGAGGTCGGCATGTCCCTCCTGCCGACGTGTTTTGCCTTAAACTGAGGTCCTGGGGCACGGGTGGTGTACTGACTCGCCACATTAAATACCATATGCAACTGAAGCCCCACCTCAATCTGGGGGGGTAGACCGCAAATTTGCCATAGAGGGGGGAGGAGTAACTATTACCTACTCTAACTAGAATAGGGGAAACCCCCCCCCCCCCAACACTCCATACCACAACCTAGATAGTTAACCATTAGTTTTATCCCAATTCTGTCCAATATTGACTGAAGGAACAACTTTAGGATGTGAAGGTCTAAAATGGGTACTAACTTCTGGACACTTGTGTAAAAGCTAGATTGACTGCAAGCTCTTAAACTGCATGGAATTGTACAGAAATGTGTATTGACCTCTCACTTTTCTCCTGTTAGAACCCCACACAGAAGAGGGACAAACTGTGACCACTCTGGGACCTCTGCTTGTGATTGGACCTTCACAAAGGGATGTTGCGGCTGCAGTGACGAGGGAAGAGTCTGCCCCTGCGGAGCTCTGGGTGTTGGTGGCTGTCGGATGTCTTAGTCTTCTTGTTGTCATGGTGTGTGCAGTGTTCATTGGGAAATCTCTAAAAAAGCCACAGTATCTGCTGTCTGTGAAAAAATAAACTAATTTAATCATCCTATTGATTTAATTGTAATGCTATGGACTTCTTACTATGGTATAAAGGTATTTTTCTGGGTCCCTAGCTTTGTCTAACATGCTCAAAAGGCATATACCTGGCTCAATCAGCATCTTTGGCCCAAAGATGTTGTTAATAGTAGACAAACCCCCTGACAATATCAATGGAGTTTGGGGCATCTCCATAATGTGTACTAAAATAGCCGGGCGCTCATTACATGTAGGGAATAGGGTTGCGTCTCTAAGATTCTGTTTAACCACTTCCCCACCGCGCCATAGACAAAAGATGTCTACAGCGCGGTGGAGTTATTCTGGGAGGACGTCCCTGGGACGTCCTCCCAGAATCCTTCACTCGTGCGCTCCCGGAATCATCTGTGAGCGCCGTGTCTAGAAGACTCAAATGACGGAGCGATCACTTGTAAACAAACCGGCGTCATGTCATGACGCTGGTTCCTCCCTCTCCTCTCTGTACCGATCGGTACAGTGTGAGAGGAGAGGGAGAGCGGAAGCAGCAGCAGCTGCTGTGGGCTGGATCTGTGACAAATGCAGTCACAGATCCAGCCATCCATCCCTCCCTGTGCAATACTATGCAATACCCCAATACCTGCTAATATGACAAACGAGAATTTATTTTTACAGAATTTTCAGTGTTTTTCTTTTATAGCGCAACAAATAAAAAACCCAGAGGTGATCAAATACCACCAAAAGAAAGCTTTATTTGTGGGGGGGAAAAAAGGACAATTTCAGATGGGCACAATGTTGTATGACTGAGTTATTGTCATTCAAATTGTGAGAGCACTGAAAATTGGTCTGGTCAGGAAGGGGGTTTAAGTGCCCAGTGGTCAAGAGGTTAAATGGCTTCTCGGGTGTATGACCTATGTTAGATCTTGCATAGAGGATAAAAAGACCATAGGGACAGCTGATGGTACCGCTGCCCATTGGTCATCTGATATAGCCCCCCCCCCCCCCCAAGTCTCGTACCAATGTGTCCTTGAGGGCAAGTCTATCACTTTCTTCGAACTTATTATAAAGTATACCATATTGTGAAATGATATGAACAAACATATGGGCGCTCACAGCGAGTTTGCCAGCCACAGCATTCCCCCATAATGCACTGTTAATTCACAGTGCGTTTGGCTGCTGATTGGCCAACTAAGGCTGCTGCTTACATGGTGGCCATATATAGTAAATGGGGGGGGGGGGGGGGTGGGTGTGTGTGTATATGTGTATTAAAGTGGTTAAGGTGAACACTATGACAGAATTAAACAGCATGGGGTCCCCCCAATCCATACCAGGCCCTTTGGGTCTGGCATATCCTTTAAGGGATCTCCACACAAATCGATACCAGACACTTATCTGAGCAAGTGGTCTGGCAGGCCAGGAAATGTGGGGGGGGGGGGGTGGTTCCTGAACAATACCAGGCTGCTTGCCCTCAACATAGGGAGGGTGCTTTTGGGCTTGTTCCATGTTGATGGGGACAAGAGCCTTTTCCAACAACCCTGGCTGGTGGTTGTCAGGTCTGCGGGTGTCTTGGAATCCCCTGTTTCACAAGGGGACCCTCAGCCTCCCCCCCATTTGAATGGGTATCAGTACATTGGCTTTTTTGTGTGTGGGTACAAAGGGAAAAACCACAACACACAGGTTTTTGACAATTCCTTTATTAAAGTGTCCTGTGATGCCATCAGTCTTCAATCACGCTGCCTGCTAGACCTGTAAAATTAAAGCTCATCCTTGATGGGAGGTCTCCTGGTGACTAAAGAAATGTGATGGTGCTCTCGCGCCTACCAAAAACAACTTTGAGATGAAAGAAATGATAATGTGAAATGTAATAATGCTGCTCAGTCTAATAGTGTATAAAAGTGATAAATACAATAAAGTAGTGAAAGATGAAGTGACTAGCGCAATATTAAATGGCTATATAGCAAAGTGTTTGTCAGTGAATCAAACTGATCATAAATAAAACATATATCTCCTGGTGACTGCTGTTGCTTGGTTTTGATGGCTGATTAGAGGCAAGGGTGGGGCTACTTGGTGACATTAGTGACACTGCCCCTACTGATGTCATGTGACAGAGGGTGGGATCATCCAGTTGCATTAGTGGGTGGCCCCCCTTTGCCTGTGTAAAAGCTAAAAGACTGCAGTTTGTGGGGGACCTCCCATGAAGGTTTTTTAAATTGGTATAATCTGCATAATACCAATTCACATATTGAGGGGGGGCTTTCAGATTCCTATAAGCCCCCCCTTCACCCACAGACCCCTGACAACCAATGGCTACGGTTCTTGGGAAGAGAATCTTGTCCTCCAAGGTGCTTTGGGGTGGGTGATGCAGGGTCATCCTATGTAGTTTTTTTTTTTTTGCCTTGATTTTTACATCTACATTGCTGGGAGTCTGCAATACATCACAGCTGCGAGGAAGTTGAAAACTTTTTTTTTTTCCCGTGGAAGTAACATTTTGCGGCAGGACAGTAAAACGTGAGAAAGATGCGCCAATTTACAGCCAGACTAAGGGGACCCCCCTCCCGACACAATATTTAAAAGAATATTTTTATTCTTGTTTCACGTTAAGTATTTTTAAAATCGCTGCTCCCGAAGGGGGGGAAAAAAAGTCAAACTTTTTTTATGCATGTACTCTGGTCCCCCAAAATAGAGTTTGCATGTTCACTAAAACTTTTTGCCAGTTTGCGGTGTTCTGGTGCAACTGGAATCGGGGAGTGTTCGTTCCATCCCTAGTGATATTTATAGATTTATTAAGTTCATGGTAATGGGCCTGCGCCTGTATGGCATGTCTGAGACCTTAAATTTTTAAAGAATCTTTGGTATGGGATCCCATATTCAATACTTGTACAAAGGGCTTTCTAAATTGATTGTGCTATATACCTTAGACCTTTTAGTCTAAACCAAATCGGAGCCTTACAATTTTATTAATTCCCCATAACTAACCTTATTCCATATTGGCAGGGCCAACCCTACCATGGGTCCCGAGCGGCACTTTCAGGGGGAGCCACTGCTCTTGATGCCCAAGAACAGTGGCAGAACGGCCGTCAGCCAGCCCACTCTGTTACATATCCCACTGTGAGCGTGACAAGCGCGGGCAGAACACTCGCTGCCCAGGGGAGAGCAGTAGGCACGTGAGTGGGCTCGCTGGTCAGTCAGTGGGAAAATGGGTGGGGGAGCAGAGAGACAACATCTCTCACCACCCGCCCTGCATCACTGCAGTTACGCCCTCACTGTGCAGCAGAGCAGTTACATCATCTCTCTGCTGCCTGCACTTTACTCTGGGACACAGCAGTTGGCAAGTGACAATCTGCAACGTGTGGAAAGTGACAATTTTCAATGTTGACAATACGCAAGGTGACGTCATGGCAAGTGACAATCCACAACGCATGGCAGGTGAGTTGCTAGGCGAGTAATGAGAGGATCCACATTGACAATCATAGGATACCTTAAGTCTGTAGGCAGATGCTGTCAATTGTACACTACTGGTTGCGTTCATCTGTAGCAGCAATGCAGGTGAAGTCGAAGGGAACCTCATTCCTCTAATCTCCTCGGTCAGACATCAGATTAGATGTTTGTGTCTTTGAGGTGATTTCGGGTCAGGCAGTTTATCAAGACCCTGGGTTTGGTGCACATTTTCCTTACGGATAAAGTAGGGACAGGTCAGTGCTTGGCATCAGGAAGAGGTTTCAGACAAATAGGGACACACCATTTATACTGGAACCCCATTTCAGCTTGGGTGTTGCCTAGCCAGGCGTAAATTATCCCCTAGAGAAATGCAGTTGCCACACCTGAGACCTACAGCTACTACTGCTGTCAGTACTACTCTGAAAACTAGGTATTAAGAGAATCTGGACAAATATATGATGGAGGGGCAGCAGGGTGGTGAGCCGTCTGTACCCAGTGTACAGTTCCTTAACTTGGCTGTGAATTGGTGCCAGGAAATGGACACAAGGCCTTTTTAGTGGTAAATGAACTGAATGGAGGTTTACTAAAACTAGTGCACGCTATCAGGTGCAGCTGTGTATAGTAACCAACCAGCTTACAGGTTGTCAAAGACTCAATTGAACATGTTTAGGTTAGTAGCTGGTTATGCACAGTTGCACCAGTTTTGGTAAATTTCTCCCAATGTATTGGTACGGATTTGAGTAAGACCCGGTTCACACTGCTTAATGTGCTCCGACTGTGAGAGCGCATGACATATAAAATCAATGTTTCATTTTGAGAGCCGTCTTAACTGGTCTGACTTTTGAAAAGGTTCCTTGACTACTTCGGTTTGACTTGGGTCCAATTTCAGCCCATTGCATTTAATGGAAGTTGGATCACCATTTTAACTGATCCAACTTGTGACACGCAACATGTTTAAAGGCAATGTAAAATATATCCTAGTATGCAGCCTGGCAGGCCAGGAAAGGGGGGGCCCACCCATGTGAATGAGTATAGGGTACATAGTACACCTACCCATACACCCAAGAAAAGTATAAGAAAAACGGGAGACCCAAATGAAAAAGAGAGCACTCGATAGAATAAAAATCTCATTTATTATATAATCATGTTAAAACCATTATGTAAGAACAGACATAGAAAACAAGCATTCCAATGTCATAGTTGCCAACATTTGAAAAAAAATTCCAGGGACACTTTGCAGCACAGCTATTAATTAATTACCACACTCACTTCCCCGAAGCTCCACCCACTCCGCAGTATGTACAGAAGAGGAGGAGTGCAGAGGGTATGATGGGGGGAGTGTGTACAGGAGAGGAGGAGGAGTGCAGAGGGTATGATGGGGGGAGTGTGTACAGGAGAGGAGGAGGAGTGCAGAGGGTATGATGGGGGGAGTGTGTACAGGAGAGGAGGAGGAGTGCAGAGGGTATGATGGGGGCAGTGTGTACAGAAGAGGAGGAGTGCAGAGGGTATGATGGGGGGAGTGTGTACAGGAGAGGAGGAGGAGTGCAGAGGGTATGATGGGGGCAGTGTGTACAGGAGAGGAGGAGGAGTGCAGAGGGTATGATGGGGGCAGTGTGTACAGGAGAGGAGGAGGAGTGCAGAGGGTATGATGGGGGCAGTGTGTACAGGAGAGGAGGAGGAGTGCAGAGGGTATGATGGGGGCAGTGTGTACAGGAGAGGAGGAGGAGTGCAGAGGGTATGATGGGGGCAGTGTGTACAGGAGAGGAGGAGGAGTGCAGAGGGTATGATGGGGGCAGTGTGTACAGGAGAGGAGGAGGAGTGCAGAGGGTATGATGGGGCAGTGTGTACAGGAGAGGCGGAGGAGTGCAGAGGGTATGATGGGGGCAGTGTGTACAGGAGAGGAGGAGGAGTGCAGAGGGTATAATGGGGGCAGTGTGTACAGGAGAGGAGGAGGAGTGCAGAGGGTATGATGGGGGCAGTGTGTACAGGAGAGGAGGAGGAGTGCAGAGGGTATGATGGGGGCAGTGTGTACAGGAGAGGAGGAGGAGTGCAGAGGGTATGATGGGGGCAGTGTGTACAGGAGAGGAGGAGGAGTGCAGAGGGTATGATGGGGGCAGTGTGTACAGGAGAGGAGGAGGAGTGCAGAGGGTATGATGGGGCAGTGTGTACAGGAGAGGCGGAGGAGTGCAGAGGGTATGATGGGGGCAGTGTGTACAGAAGAGGAGGAGTGCAGAGGGTATAATGGGGGCAGTGTGTACAGGAGAGGAGGAGGAGTGCAGAGGGTATGATGGGGGCAGTGTGTACAGGAGAGGAGGAGGAGTGCAGAGGGTATGATGGGGGCAGTGTGTACAGGAGAGGCGGAGGAGTGCAGAGGGTATGATGGGGGCAGTGTGTACAGGAGAGGAGGAGGAGTGCAGAGGGTATGATGGGGGCAGTGTGTACAGGAGAGGAGGAGGAGTGCAGAGGGTATGATGGGGGGAGTGTGTACAGGAGAGGAGGAGTGCAGAGGGTATGATGGGGGCAGTGTGTACAGGAGAGGAGGAGTGCAGAGGGTATGATGGGGCAGTATGTACAGGAGAGGAGGAGTGCAGAGGGTATGATGGGGGCAGTGTGTACAGGAGAGGAGGAGGAGTGCAGAGGGTATGATGGGGGCAGTATGTACAGGAGAGGAGGAGTGCAGAGGGTATGATGGGGCAGTGTGTACAGGAGAGGAGGAGGAGTGCAGAGGGTATGCTGGGGCAGTATGTACAGGAGAGGAGGAGTGCAGAGGGTATGCTGGGGCAGTATGTACAGGAGAGGAGGAGTGCAGAGGGTATGCTGGGGCAGTATGTACAGGAGAGGAGGAGTGCAGAGGGTATGCTGGGGCAGTATGTACAGGAGAGGAGGAGTGCAGAGGGTATGCTGGGGCAGTATGTACAGGAGAGGAGGAGGAGTGCAGAGGGTATGCTGGGGCAGTATGTACAGGAGAGGAGGAGGAGTGCAGAGGGTATGCTGGGGCAGTATGTACAGGAGAGGAGGAGTGCAGAGGGTATGATGGGCACAGTTAGTACGGGAGAGGAGTTTGGAGGGTATGGCGGTGGCATAATGGGGAGGGATTTCTTGTGGTGTCTATGGGGTAATCAGGAAGTGATGTTGGGAAGATAAGGGAAGGTAAGTGACCTCAGCGGGGGGGGGGGGGGGTATTTCGCTCGGAGTGATGTCTGTATGATGTGATCTGGGGGTGATGCAAGCTGGGGCAGTATGTACAGGAGAGGGGGACTGAGAAGTGGTCAGATAGCGATGTATATAATAAAAAAAAACTCATCCACTAAAAACATTTAAAACAATGAATCATACAACAGTACTAGATGTAAGTACAGATCTATGTAATCCAGTTTATAGCACTCTGCATCCAATCCAATTGCTCAGACTAGATAATGTGGGGTCATTTATAGCCATTCATGTAACCTGTGTGTATGTGGTGAGTTCACACCTCTGATTGCACAGACTCTGTATACATGTACAATCAGAAGTGTGAACTCACCACATACACACACAGGTTACATGAATGGCTATAAATGACCCCACATTATCTAGTCTGAGCAATTGGATTGGATGATGTTTGCACAGAGTGTTCCTGCTTAGAAGTGATCTTTCAAAATGTGTTTGGGCTGCAGACCTCAGCCCCCTCCCCCTCACTATCTCCTTTGATCCTTCTCCTAAGAAAAAATCTCCTTGAAAGTTTGTACTACTACTATCCACCCTAGGAAACTTCTCCCAGAAAAGTTCAGCTCACTCACCTCCTCCCTTCCTCTGGCCAGCCGACAGGAGCTACAGTGAGCTCCGCCTCCCAGGTCTCACAGCACACCGCGCTGCTGATTGGAGGGGGAGGCTGAGTCAGAGATAACAAGGATCCGCACAGCACGAGACTGGAAGGAGGGGAGGGGGAGACAGAAAGGAGCTTTGCATCCCAAGCACACACAGCGCAGGTTCAGGTCCCTGCTGAGACCCAGAAGCCGCACCTGCCTTCCCCAATAGCCGGGACAAGTCCCGGCAGGCTAAATTAGCTGGGACTAGGTCCCAAATAACGGGACTGTCCCTTTAAAAACGGGACAGTTGGCAAGTATGCAATGTATATACATGGTATTGTCCCAAATAAATGTGTCCTAAGGGGGCACAAGAGAACCTGCGGATATACCCATAGATATGATGGACTCTGTGGTTTGTCTATAGAGAAGGTCCTACATATCGGGGCAAACATCAAGGAAATCACATTACCGAGGGATCACTACAAGTTTCACTTTGCAGCTTCCTCAGGAAATCCTATTATCAGATTGCAGTTCAGAAACGTAGAACACCCAGCCCAAAGCCACCGGGGGAGACATAGGAACAGTGCACAGGTAGCCCCAATGTAAGAGTGCATCAGGTATGTTTCAGCCAGAAAAGGGAGCTTGCCATTCAGTGAGAGCATACGCCCTGTGTGTAATGCACTCTACTAATATTTGTGCCGGTCCTGGCTGTAATCAAGTCCCCTGAATCAGGTAAAGACAGGTTTCTGAAAACTCCTTTATTAAACATGTAATGTCCCCCGTGGTAGATCCGACGTCAATCACTATGTCCGCAGACCTGATAAAAAAAAAAAAAAAAAACACTCCTGCCCTGACGAAGGCTCCTGCCCTTCTGACAGTTCTTATATAGCTATTGGGCGTGGCCAGGCAGTGATGTCAACTGGAGACCCCACCCCATGTGACATCACTGCCTGGGGCATGATGGGTTTGTGATGTCACAAGGGATGGTGACTCTGGATGACATTACCACATGGCCACACCCCATACCATATAAGAACTGTCAGACACCGGAGCTGCCAAAGCGGTGGGAGACTTTGTTATTAATTTTTAATGAAGGACTTGTCAAAAACTGCCTCGTGTTTTTCTTACACTAAACTTTTTTGGGGGGTGAATGGGTGGAGGCACTATGTACTCATTCATATAGGGGGGCAGGGATCTGGGGGCCCCCTTGTTAAAGGGGACTTCCAAATTCTAACAAGACTCCTGCCTGCAGACCCCCCAGTCCATGGGGATGAAGTTCTTTGGGGTGGGGGGGGCAGAGACCCCCCATGTTGAGGGCATGTGGCCTGGCATGTTTCAGGGGGGTGCCTGCCAGGCTGTATGCTCATATAAGGGTTTGGTATGGATTTTGGGGGACTCCACTTTTTAAAATATTGGTTCCCCTCCAAATCCATACCAGACCTAAGGGTGTGCTCATTATGAGGGCCTCCCATCATCCACATGAAGTGTTTCTAGCACTGCAGATCTAGGTTGTCCATTATCGGGGGCTTCCATTATTATTTCCCTGAGTTCCCAGATCTGCTCAACATAAGGGTCTCTCACCATTCCTGTGCTGAATTCCGAGGTATTCACAGCTGCTGTGCCCATTATGAGTTTCAGGCCTGAGCAGTCTAAACACTTGTTGTCCCTATTATAAGGGGTTCACACCTCCCCTGTGCTGAATTCCCAGGTCTGCACACCTGTTGTGCCCGTTTTAAGGAGCTCCTGCCATCCACATGAAGAATTTCTGGCTCTGCAGACCTATGTTGTCCATTTTCAGGGGTGTCCATTATCTTTGCACTGAGTTCCTATGTCTGCACACCTGTTGTGGATATTATAAGAGGTTCCCACCATCCTTGTGCTTAGTTTCCATGTAGTCACAACTGCTGTGCTCATTATTAGGGGCCCCAACCATTCCGGTGCTGAGTTCCAGGTCTGAGCAATGGTTGTGCCCATTATGAGGGGCTTTGACCATTCCTGCACTGAGTTCCCAGGTCCGTACACCTGTTGTGCCCATTATGAGGGGTTCCACACCATTCCTGTGCTGAGTTCACCGGTATTCAGAGCTCACTATAAAGGCCTCCCACCCAGGGTCGGCCTTAGGTGTTCAGGCGCCCTGTGCAAGCTAATCCTGTGGCACCCCCCCCATCTTCACCCCTCGCCCCCTGGTCACCTAAACATACACAAAGAGGACCCCTTTACATTACACAGCACCCTGCATCACTGGACCCCTTTACATTACACAGCACCCTGCATCACTGGACCCCTTTACATTACACAGCACCCTGCATCACTGGACCCCTTTACATTACACAGACCCCTGCACCTCTGGGCCCCTTTACATTACACAGCACTCTGGACCCCTTTACATTACACAGCACCCTGGACCTATGGAACCCTTTACATTACACAGCACCCTGCATCACTGGACCCCTTTACATTACACAGCACTCTGGACCCCTTTACATTACACAGCACCCTGCATCACTGGACCCCTTTACATTACACAGCACTCTGGATCCCTTTACATTACACAGCACCCTGCATCACTGGATCCCTTTATATTACGCAGAACCCTGCAGCTATGGACCCCCTGCATGTTACACAGACCCCCCTTCAGTGCAGACCCCCCTTCAGTGTATCCACCCCTTCAATGCAGATCCCCCCGTTCAGAGTAGCCCCCCCTTGTTGCCAGTCTGACACCCCCCAGTGTGTGGTACGTCCCCAAACCCCCCTAGTACGCCTCTGGATGGCCGCACGGCACCCCTGTTGCCCATGGCGCCCTGTGCGGCCGCACTGCTCGCACACCCCAAAGGCCGGCCCTGCTCCCACCATTCCTGTGCAGAGTTCCAGGACTGAGTGGCCTGGACACTTGTTTTGCCAATTTTAAGGGGTTCCCATCGCTCCTGTGCTTAATTCCCAGGTCTGCACACCTATTGTGCCCATTATTAGGGTGCTTCCACACCCCATGAAGAGTTTCTGGCTCTGAAAACCAATTTTGTCTATTATCAGGGGGCTTCCATCATCATTACACTGAGTTATCAGGTCTGCATACCTATTGTTGACATTATAAGAGGTTCCCACCATACATGTGCTGAGTTCCCAGGTATTCACTGCTGCTGTGCTCGTTATGACCGGCTCCCACCATTCCTGTGCTGAGTTACAGGTCTGAGCAATGGTTGTGCCCATTATGAAGGGCTCTGACAACTCCTGCACAGAGTTCCTAGGTCCGTACACCTGTTGTTCCCATTATAAGGGGTTCCCACCATCCCTGTGCCGAGTACCCAGGTATTCACAGCCACTGTGCCCATTATGAAGGGCTCCCGCCATTCTTCTGCTGAGTTTCAGGTCTGAGCAGTCTGGACACTTGTTGTGCCATTACAAGGGGTTCCCACCACTCCTGTGCTGAGTTCCCAGGTCTGCACAGCTGCTGAGTCCATTATGAGGGGCTCCCACCATCCCTGCTGAGATTTTGTATTATGGACAAAGTAACTGGAGGACCTAGGACACACAAAGGTTAGCAGGGACAACCAACATTTCCAAGTGAACAGGAACAAAGTTGGAAACTATGGAATCTGATCTCACTGAGTACTGAGAACTTAAAAAAAATACAGGACTAACTCAGCCTACCAGTCTCCACTGTGACTAAAATATCAGTTTTTGGTGGACTGACTTTTTGAGGTGACAATAAATAGGACCTTGCAGGAGAACAGGATCTAAGCAGATCCCAGAGATATAGCATATTAAGAAAATGCAATATTGTATTTTGCTGAATCAATGTGCATTTTGGGTTCTACAGAAGATAATGGTAATGGGTCTATTCACATATTATATAGGTTCATCAGCGTTATTTGGTGTGCACACATGGCAATGCAAGAGTTTTCTGTTGGGTGCACTCATAGACATGAATGGGTGGGCACCCCATAGCACATACAACACATGTTGCTGCAAACGGCTCAGCAATAGGTACAGAACCATGTGAATGAGCCCTAAGACTAGAGCTATATAGGAGAGTTTACAAACCCAATCCTGCCAACAACATCGCTAGCTGTTAATCGCTAGGACTAGCAAATGATCACCAAGGTCAGATTTACATTGTCGTTCTGCCATTCTGAATGGAACCCCAATGCGCCTTGCTGATGCACCTTGTTTATTTAAAATTGGTACAAATATAATGGGCAGCTTAACAGAAGGAACTTTGGCACATGTGCATTAAACACGCCCCCAAATATAAAATTGGGCCTTGAAATATATCGCCCCCTATGGTATAAGCTACACTGGTAGTAATCAGTAGCATCTTGTAGCTTTCAATTGCACATGATTGAAACATTGATCAGTCATGTGAGATTATGCTAATGCATGTTGGTTGTATAGTGTACTCCATGGAGAGACATTTGTATCATCAGTTTTTTGATCACTTGCTACTCCTAGTGATTAATCCATAACAAATATAGTAGCGGGACTAAGCTACTGAAATTCTCCTGTGTAGCTCCACTCAAATAAGGCGGCTGTCAGCAAGTGGTTAACTGTCTCAGCACCAAGAGATCAACCATGTTTTTCTGAGGAAGCCATTTGGGTGTGGTGATGATTTGCCCCAGCTGGGGGTATTAGTGACTGGTGGGAGGGGTATAAAGGGAAGCTCTGTCTTCCTGCCTCATTGTGCTGTTGGTCTTGCAGGCAGGATGGGTCTAGGAGTGAGGAACTGCTGTGGTTGGCTGTTGCTTTTGGCCCTGGTTTATGGACCAGGGTTTGGATGTAGTGGGGATGGAGCCTTGGTGAGACATAGGCGCCAATCAGACTGGTGGAGGAATAACCAGCGGGTTGTACCTGGCCAGAGCCAGGGGTCTTCTAGAGGGGGTTCTGGAGGGACTTACTCTGGAGCTAATGCAGTATATGGGTTTGGGGCTTCTAGAGGTGGGGCTCAGAGGGGTTCAACAGGTGGACGTGCTGGTGGGATGCTCCGCCAGCAGCCCCCGACTGTAATTTCATCCAGTTCCCCCATCAGTGTCCAGTGTGAAGAGGACCGCATGGTGGTCAGTGTCATGATGGATTTTTATGGGAATGGAAAGCTGGTGAAATCTTCTGATCTGAGCCTGGGACCCCAAGGCTGCAAGCCGAACACCCAAAGTGCTGATGAAGTTATTTTCCAGATTAGTCTCCAGGACTGTGGCAACACTGTGCAGGTAATCCTCCACACTTTATATTTTTTTTCCAACTTCATTGGCTTCAGTAAACTAAAACCTGGTTGCTATGGGTTATTGCACTTTGTAGTGCCGTCTTAAGGACTGTGTAGCTGATAGTCCATGGCTCTGCAAATTAGCAGGACATTTGCCCCAAGACTGTTTTACTTCTGTGAGGGGGACCTGTGTGTGTGTGTGTGCTGCTGACCTTGTTCACAATGGGAGCACCCAATGCTCTCTTGCTGAATTTAACTTTGTTGCAGGGTTCTTAAGTATGGACCAGTAACTTTTTATACTGGCAGATTGTTGAAATGGCCTGGAAACTGGGCTATTTAAGGTTTCATGTACACTGCTGGTAGACTGATGTTTAGGAGCAGTTGGGTGTTTACAATCTGCCCCCCCCCCCCTTCCAAAAGTGGCAACATAAACCATTTTTTTAAATGTAATATTACTATCTGTCAAGTTAAATCATTCAGTGGCGGTTGTAAATTGTCCCGTGTACATTAAGCCTAAAATGCTTTCCATTTGATAAACAAGTAGGTTGGACACATCCTCAATTACTGCTGCCATCTTGGATGTGATGTCAGCAGACTAGGAGCCATTACTTGGTATCAACCTTTTACCTAGTAGCTGTATAAAAAGTGGCGATGTAGGGAGGGGTGGAGGAGCTGGGCCAGCAGAGTAAATACCCCTCGTTGCCCTCTCTGTGCTGGGGAGTTGGCATGTTCTCAAATAGGTTAATCCTCATAAGCATGATGTTGGGTGATTGGTTTTGGCTATGGGACACATCCATTGTCTTCATTTCCTCACAATTGATTGTCTAACTCATGAGTAGCACCGCAGTGTCCTATAATGTTCTGATCTTATCTACAGATGATGCAAGACTGGGTGATCTATGCTACCAACTTGACCTACAGCCCAACCTCCTCCATTCCAATCATCAGAACCAACCCAGCTGTTGTCCCCATAATGTGCTACTACTACCGGTGAGTCTACACTAGGATGCAATGCAGGTCCTAACAATGCATCTTTCCTGGTAAATATGTTAAGTAGTGGATCAATGCCCCCCTACCAAACTACTTTTTTTTTTTTTTTTTTTTTTTTTTTTTCTTTTTAGTAAAATATTCTCCTTCTCCTGATGGGCTGAACTGATTAGGTGGCCTTGAGGATTAATTGGTTAATATGGATCTCTTAAATTAACATGTCACTTCTGGGTTCATTACTGACACTCCTGTTCTCTATATAGGCATGCAAATGTGAGCAGCAAAGCCATTGAGCCAACATGGGTTCCATTTAGCACCACAGTGTCCATAGAAGAGAGGCTGTCCTTCTCCTTGAGGCTAATGACTGGTGAGTTAAGCAAAGAAAATAATTGGGAGGGGGTCGGGTGTTGTCTGAACTTTACAATGTAATCCCCTGTCTTGTCTAGAGGACTGGAGTGGCCCTAGAAGTTCTCCCATCTATCAGCTTGGAGATATTCTCTACATAGAGGCCTCTGTGGACACTCAGAACCACGTTGGACTGATCCTGTATGTTGACCGATGTGTGACCACCATATCTCCTGATCCCACCTCTGCTCCTAGTTATGGCCTCATTGAAGAAAATGGGTATGGGTTTTTTTATGGGGGGTTGTGTTGTCGCCATAATGACCCCCACTCTTAACTGACCATTTTCTACAGCTGTCTAGTTGATGGAATGCAAGATGACTCCTCTTCAGCCTTCATCACCCCGAGGGTTGAGCCAGACAAGCTCCAGTTCACAGTGGATGCTTTCCGATTTCTAGGAAATGATGCCTCTCTGGTGAGGACAGTTTGCATTGACTGATACAGATGGGTGACTTGTAAGAACTGATAACCTAATTTAAATACTTCCCAATCCAGATCTACATAACCTGTTACCTGAGAGCTGCTACAACCAGCCAGGTCCCTGATGCCATGAACAAGGCCTGTTCCTATAGCAAAGCCACACAAAGGTGAGATGGTAACTTCAAATGGTTGCTTGTTTTTCCATGGATTATTGCGCACATTTCTGTGGTACTGTACCTAGAACAATGTCTCTGTGAACCAATAACATGGTGGATTTCTGAAATGGTATAAACAGCTGATTGTAATGGGAAATTGGCCAGCGATCATTGTACATGATATGGAGAAAAATAATCCATGGGCTAATGGTAATACCTGCTGCCAGCATGATCCATATTGTACCATGCATTTGTTTTTGGAATGGACTCCTTGGTGTTTGCCCTGCCCAACAAGATTGGCGCTGCCCCTCATGCACACTGGATGGCTTTACAGCTGCGGTTGGGGGTTTTTGTTCTCCCAGGAGTGGGGGCAGTTGGTGATGGATATTCAGAGTCTGTCAGTGCAGTTTGCTTCATATTGGTGCCCCTTTTACACTTTACCTCCTTTGCAGTCCTACCTTTGACAGGGCAGAGGCAGGTTTCATCCTGTCCTCAACAGGGTCACCCAGCCAACAATGTCATGGGTGGAAAGGAATCTGCAGCAGGGATACAGATGGCAATAGAAATCTGACAAGGAGTGCTAGTCTCCAAACTTTGACCAATAGTGTTTTTATGGTTTATGTTGTGAGGTTTTGTCTAGTTGATTTCTCAGTGAGAATTCAATCTTTAAAGTGATTGAAAAGGCTATTATTTTTGTAAAATAATGAACATATCATACTTGCCTCCACTGTGCAGCTCGTTTTGCACAGAGTGGCCCCTGACTGCCTCTTGCGCACCCCCCCCCCCCTCCAGCAGAAGCGCTCTCCCAAGGGGTTTACCTTGCAGGTGCATTCCCAAGTCTAGCAATCGGCCCTGCCCCCCGCGTCATTGGATTTGACAGCAGCAGACGCCAATGGCTGTGCTGCTTGCTATCAATCCAATCAAGAGCCAGCCCTGTGGAGAGCGTGTCTGACTGAATGAAGGGGCTCAAGTAAGTAAAACTGGGGGGCCGGTCACTGCCAGGCTTTTTTTTTTTTTTTTTTTTTTACCTTATGGGATGCATTAAGGTGAGAGAACATGAGGGTTTACAACCCCTTTTAAGCCTTGGACTACAGTAAAACAAATTCTGCATGCTTCCCATTAATATAAAAACATACACTAAGCTTGGTTTAAAGACTAAAAAAAAAATACATTCAGTTCCTTCACTCTGGTGGTAAAAGGCATCTACAATGGTATCAAATAGCTGCCTGCCTCCTTCAACCCAGAAGTTTATGCACCTGTCATCTCAGTGGAAGTGTCGCTATTGGCCGATCTGCCAGTGAACTGCTGTGATGTGTATGCTGCTCCTAGTCCATCCACAAATGCCACGTGATCAAAACCTTGTAGATCACATGAGCACTGCTTGGTGGACAATCCTCAGGGAAGTAGAGCATGCATACCTAAAGGGTCCTTCAATTTGATCAACTTCATTGTTCTAGCTGTGCTGATTTCAGATCCCATTTGCTAATTCCACTTCAGAATTCAGATCCAGGGATTGTGGGATATATAAAGCATTAACCCGTATAGTGCCATGTCTTGAGTGCAAGGAATTGGAAAAATACTTTATTGCTAACACATGACGCCATGAAACTACATGATCTATGCACTCGTGAAGGTAAGGTTTATAATGCCTTTTTAAAAAAGCATATCTTTAGCACTTGTTGCTGTTACTCAAGTGCACTATTGCATCTGGTAGGCGTTGGCCCCACAAAGTTAAATGCTACTCTACAGCATTAGTTCACCAGAACTTCAAGTCTTGCTTCTAAATGTAGACTTGTCTAACAATTGTCTTCTCTAGTTGGTCTGCAGTTGAGGGCCCCAGCAGTATCTGCCAGTGTTGTGGTACAGGCACCTGCAGCAACCCTACTGGTCTGGTTTCCGGAGGAAGGGGCAGATTTGGAAGACCAAGAGGCAAGAGGGACGTCTTGGATGGTGAGTTATTAACTGGCAGCTGCTAGATACAATGTTATGAATGTAGGTGATCTCCAGTGAGTACATTAACAGGTATTGGAGTAACTTTTGACATGACTTTCAAGTTGTGCTGTAAAGAGCGGCTCTATTTACCTAAATGATAAAGTCTATAATGAGCATCAAATGGGGGGGCTCAAAGTTTACCCAGAAAGCAAAGACTCACCGTAGTGTGAGATTAAATTTGACATTTATTAAAAATAAAGTAATGCACTCAGTGTAAAAACCCTGGCTATAGTGTAAACGCCCATTCTTCTTGGATTCTAGCAGCACAGTGAGGTCGGCATGTCCCTCCTACCGACGTGTTTTGCCTCAAACTGAGGTCCTGGGGCACGGGTGGTGTGCTGACTCGCCACATTAAATACCATATGCAACTGAAGCCCCACCACAATCTGGGGGGGGGGGTTTAACGGCAAATTTGCCAGAGGGGGGGGGGGAGTAACTATTACCTACTCTAGAATAGGGGGAAAATTCTCCCACCCCCCCCCCCGGACACTCCATACCACAACCTAGATAGTTAACCATTAGTTTCATCCCAATTCTGTCCAATATTGACTGAAGGAACAATTTTAGGATTTGAAGGTCTAAAATGGGTGCTAACTTCTGGACATGTGTAAAAGCTAGATTGTTGACTGCAAGCTCTCAAAACTGCATGGAATTGTACAGAAATGTCTATTGATCTCTTGCTTTTTCTCTTAAGAACCCCACACAGAAGAGGGACAAACTGTGACCACTCTGGGACCTCTGCTTGTGATTGGACCTTCACAAAGGGATGTTGCGGCTACAGTGACGAGGGAAGAGTCTGCCCCTGCGGAGCTCTGGGTGTTGGTGGCTGTTGGATGTCTTAGTCTTCTTGTTGTCATGGTGTGTGCAGTGTTCATTGGGAAATCTCTGAAAAAGCCACAGTATGTGCTGTCTGTGAAAAAATAAACTAATTTAATCATCTATTGATTTAATTGTAATGCTATGGACTTCTTACTATTGGTATAAACAGGGCTCAAGTCCTGCGGGAACGGAGTCCCTGCACTTTTTTTCACAGCAGGAACTCTGTTCCCTTTGCAGGACTAGAGCAGCTGAGCCAATTCTTCACTAAGCGGCGATGCCCAAGTCACTGCAGGGGCAGGCGAACCTTAGTAATCCTTTATGTTACTGGTCGCTTCCTGTATATGGATTCATCGGGTAGTGTGCGGGTATTCCGTCACTTCCTCGATGCCGCAATGTCTCCTTGGGGCTTTTGTCATTGTTCCCAGGAGACATGGCGGAGGTCTGCTGCGAGTTAGCGCGGGATTTAGAAAGAACTTCTTTCTAAATCCCACGCGAACTGGCGGCAGACCTCCGTGGCAAACATGCGGTTTAGTAATTATGCATATGAGCTTTTTATTTTTATTTTTTTTGGGGATGAAAGAGTGGATCTTTGGGAGTTCCCACACTTTTTTTCCCCAGGACTTGACCCCTGGATATAAAGGTATTTTTCTGAGTCCCTAGCTTTGTCTAACATGCTCAAAAGGCATATACCTGGCTCCATCAGCATCTTTGGCATCTTTGGCCCAAAGATGTTAATAGTAGAGACCAACCCCCTGACAATATCAATGGAGTTTGGGGCATTTCCATAATGGGTATTAAATTAGCCGGGTGCTCATTACATGTAGGGAATAGGGTTGCGTCTTTAAGATTCTGTTTTTAAATGGCTTCTCGGGGGTGTATATGACCTATGTTGGATCTTGCATAGGGGATAAAAAGACCATAGGGACAGCTGATGGTACCGCTGCCCATTGGTCATCTGATATAGACCCCCCCCAAGTTCATAGTGTGTGTGTGTGTGTGTGTGTGTGTGTGTGTGTGTGTGTGTGTGTGTGTGTGTGTGTGTGTGTGTGTGTGTGTGTGTGTGTGTGTGTGTGTGTGTGTGTGTGTGTGTGTGTGTGTGTGTGTGTGTGTGTGTGTGTGTGTGTGTGTGTGTGTGTGTGTGTGTGTGTGTGTGTGTGTGTGTGTGTGTGTGTGTGTGTGTGTGTGTGTGTGTGTGTGTGTGTGTGTGTGTGTGTGTGTGTGTGTGTGTGTGTGTGTGTGTGTGTGTGTGTGTGTGTGTGTGTGTGTGTGTGTGTGTGTGTGTGTGTGTGTGTGTGTGTGTGTGTGTGTGTGTGTGTGTGTGTGTGTGTGTGTGTGTGTGTGTGTGTGTGTGTGTGTGTGTGTGTGTGTGTGTGTGTGTGTGTGTGTGTGTGTGTGTGTGTGTGTGTGTGTGTGTGTGTGTGTGTGTGTGTGTGTGTGTGTGTGTGTGTGTGTGTGTGTGTGTGTGTGTGTGTGTGTCAGTCACACACTATGACAGAATTAAACAGCATGGGGTCACCCCAATCAATACCAGACCCTTATCTGAGAAAGTGGTCTGGCCTTTTCCAACAACCCTGGCTGGTGGTTGTCAGGTCTGCGGGTGTCTCAAAATCTGGAATCCCCTTTTTAACAAGGGGACCCCCAGCCCCCCCATTTGAATGGGTATCGGTACATTGGCTTTTTTGTGTGTGGGTACAAAGGAAAAACCACAACACACAGGTTTTTGACAATTCCTTTAATAAAGTGTCCTGCGATGCCATCAGTCTTTAATCACACCGCCTGCTAGACCTGTAAAATTAAAGCTCATCCTTGATGGGAGGCCTCCCGGTGATTGCTGTTGCTTGGTTTTGATGGCTGATAGAGGCAAGGGTGGGGCCACTTGGTGACACTGTCCCTACTGATGTCATGTGACAGAGGGTGGGATCATCCAGTTGCATTAGTGGGTGGCCCTGCCCTTGCCTGTGTCAAAGCTAAAAGACCACAGTTGGTGGGGGACCTCCCATGAAGGTTTTTTAATTGGTATAATCTACATGATACAAATTCACATTGAGGGGGGCTTTTAGATTCCTATAAGCCCCCTTCACCCACAGACCCCCTGACAACCAATGGTTAGGGTTCTTGGAAAGAATCTTGTCCTCAAGGTGCTTTGGGGTGGGTGATCCTATGCAGTTTTTTTTGCCTTGATTTTTTACATCTACATTGCTGGGAGTCTACAAAACATCACAGCTGCGAGCAAGTTGAAAACTTTTTTTTTTTCCCCTTGGAAGTAAAATTTTGCTGCAGGACAGTAAAACGTGAGAAAGATGTGCCAATTTACAGCCAGACTAAGAAGACCCCCCCCCCCGACACAATATTTAAAGGAATATTTCATTCTTGAAAGTATTTTTAAAATCGCTGCTCCCGAGGGGGGGAAAAAAAGTCAAACTTTGTTTATGCATGTACTCTGGTCCCCCAAAATAGTTTGCATGTTCACTAAAACTTTTTGCCAGTTTGCGGTGTTCTGGTGCAACTGGAATTAGGGAGTGTTCGTTCCATCCCTAGTGATATTTATAGATTTATTAAGTTCATGGTAATGGGCCTGTGCCTGTATGGCATGTCTGAGACTTAAAATTTTTAAAGAATCTTTGGTATGGGATCCCATATTCAATACTTGTACAAAGGGCTTTCTAAAGTGATTGTGCTATATACCTCAGACCTTTTAAGTCTAAACCAAATCGAAGCCTTCCAATATCATTAATTCCCCATAATTAACTATTCCATATTGGCAGGGCCAACCCTACCATGGGTCCCGAGCGGCACATTCAGGGGGAGCCACTGCTCTTGATGCCCAAGAGCAGTGGTAGAACTACCGTCAGCCAGCCCATTCTGCTACATATCCCACTGTGAGGGTGCTGAGGTGACGGGCAGAACACTAACTGCCTAGGGGAGAGCAGTAAGCACGTGAGTGGGCTCGTTGGTCACTCAGCGGGACTATGGGTGGGGGAGCAGAGATATGACATCTCTCCCCACCCGCCCTGCATCACTGCAGTTACGCCCTCACTGTGCAGCAGAGTGGTTACATCATCTCTCTGCTGCCTGCACTTCACTCTGGGACACAGCAGGTGGCAAGTGACAATTTTCAATGTTGACAATATGCAACGTGTCAGGTGATGTCATGGCAAGTGACAATCCACAAAGCATGGCAGGTGAGTTGCTAGGCGAGTAATGAGAGGATCCACATTGACCATCATAGGATACCTTAAGTCTGTAGGCAGATGCAGTCTATTGTACTGTATATTGTACACTACTGGTGGCGTTCATCTGTAGCAGCAATGCAGGTGAAGTCGAAGGGAACCTCATTCCTCTAATCAGAGGCGGCATCAGATTAGATGTATGTGTCTTTGAGGTGATCTTGGGTCAGGCAGTTTATCAAGACCCTGGGTTTGGCGCACATTTTCCTTATGGATAAAGTAGGGACAGGTCACCTGTCTCAGAAAGTGCTTGGCATCAGGAAGAGGTTTCAGACAAATAGTGACACACCATTTATACTGGAACTCCATTTCCACTTGGGTGTGGCCTAGCCAGGCGTAATTCATCCCCTAGATAAATGCAGTTGGCACACCTGAGACCTACAGCTACTACTGCTGTCAGTACTACTCTGAAAACTAGGTACTAAGAGAATCGGGACAAATGTGTGATGGCGGGGCAGCAGGATGGTGAGCCGTCTGTACCCAGTGTACATTTCCTTAACTTGGCTGTGAATTGGTGCCAGGAAATGGACACAAGGCCTTTTTAGTGGTAAATGAACTGAATGGAGGTTTACTAAAACTAGTATCACACACTATCTGGTGCAGCTGTGTAGTAACCAACCATCTGATAGGTTGTCAAAGACTCAATTGAACATGCTTAGGTTAGAAGCTGGTTATGCACAGTTGCACCAGTTTTGGTAAATCTCTCCCAAAGAATTGGTACGGATTTGAGTAAGGCCCGGTTCACACTGCGTCATGTGCTCTGACTGTGAGAACGCATGACATACAAAATCAATGTTTCCCTATGAGAGCCTTCTTTAACTGGTCTGACTTTTGAAAAGGTTCCTTGACTACTTCGGTTTGACTTGTATCCGATTTCAGCCCATTGCATTTAATGGAAGTTGGATCACCATCTTAACTGATCCAACTTCTGACATGCAACGTGTTTAAAGGCAATGTAAGATGTATGAGTATGCAGCCAGGAAAGGGGGGCCCCCCCATGTGAAGGAGTATGGGGTACAAAGTACACCTACCCATACACCCAAAAAAAAGTATAAGAAAAATGGGAGACAGTTTCTGACAGCTCAGAGAAAGAGCCAGAGGTGAATATGAACTTTAATTTGGTAGCCACCAGTAGACCCAAATGAAAGAGAGCACTCAATAGAATAAAAATCGAATTTATTATATAATCATGGTAAAACCATTATGCAAGAACAGACATAGAAAACAAGCATTCCAATGTATATGCATGGTATTGTCCCAAATAAATGTGTCCTAAGGGAGCACACGAGAACCTGGGGGGTATACCCATAGATATGATGGAATCTATGGTGGGTCTATAGAGAAGGTCCTACATATCGGGGAAAACATCAAGGAAATCACATTACTGAGGGATCACTACAAGTTTCACTTTGCAGCTTCCTCAGGAGATCCTATTGTTATCAGAGTGCAGTTGAGAAACGTAGAACGCCCAGCCCAAAGCCACCGGGGGAGACGAATGAACAGTGCACAGGTAGCCCCAATGTAAGAGTGCATCAGGTATGTTTCAGCCAGAAAAGGGAGCTTGCCATTCAGTGAGAGCATACACCCTGTGTGTAATGCACTCTACTAATATTTGTGCCGGTCCTGGCTGTAATCAAGTCCCCTGAATCAGGTAAAGACAGGTTTCTGACAACTCCTTTATTAAACATGTAATGTCCCCTGTGGTAGATCCAACGTCAATCACTATGTCCGCAGACCTGATTAAAAAAAAAAAAAACACTCCTGCCCTTCTGACAGTTCTTATATAGCTATTGGGCGTGGCCAGGCAGTGATGTCAACCGGAGACCCCACCCCATGTGACATCACTGCCCGGGCATGATGGGTTTGTGATGTCACAAGGGATGGAGTCTCTGGATGACATCACCACATGGCCACACCCCATACCATATAAGAACTGTCAGACTCCGAAGCTGCCAAAACGGTGGGAGACTTTGTTATTATTTTTTAATAAAGGACTTTTTAAAAACCGCCTCCTGTTTTTCTTACACCAGACCCCCCAGTCCATGGGGACAAAGTTCTTTGGGGTGAGGGGGGGGGGGGCAGAGACCCCCCATGTTGAGGGCATGTGGCCTGGCATGTTTCAGGGGGGTGCCTGCCAGGCTGAATGCTCATATAAGGGTTTGGTATGGATTTTGGGGGACTCCACTTTTTAAAATATTGGCGTAGGGTTCCTCTCCAAATCCATACCAGAACTAAGAGTGTGCTCATTATGAGGGCCTCCCACCATCCACATGAAGTGTTTCTAGCACTGCATACCTAGGTTGTCCATTATCGGGGGCTTCCATTATTATTTCCCAGAGTTCCCAGATCTGCCCAACATAAGTGTCTCTCACCATTCCTGTGCTGAATTCCCAACTGCTGTGTCCATTATGAGAGGCTCCCAACATTCTTGTGCTGAGTTTCAGGCCTGAGCAGTCTGAACACTTGTTGTCCCTATTATAAGGGTCACACCTCCCCTGTGCTGAATTCCCAGGTCTGCACACCTGTTGTGCCCATTATAAGGAGCTCCCACCATCCACATGAAGAATTTCTGGCTCTGCAGACCTATGTTGTCCATTTTCAGGGGTGTCCATTATCTTTGCACTGAATTCCTAGGTCTGCACACCTGTTGTGGATATTATAAGAGGTTCCCACCATCCTTGTGCTGAGTCTCCATGTAGTTACAGCTGCTGTGCTCTTTTTTAGGGGCCCCAACCATTCCTGTGCTGAGTTTCAGGTTTGAACAATGGTTGTGCCCATTAGGAGGGGCTTTGACAATTCCTGCACTGAGTTCCCAGGTCCGTACACCTGTTGTGCCCATTATGAGGGGTTCCACACCATTTCTGTGCTGAGTTCACCGGTATTCAGAGCTCACTATAAAGGCCTCCCACCATTCCTGTGCAGAGTTCCAGGACTGAGTGGCCTGGACACTTGTTTTGCCCATTTTAAGGGGTTCCCATCGCTCCTGTGCTTAATTCCCAGGTCTGCACACCTATTGTGTCCATTATTAGGGGGCTTCCACACCCCATGAAGAGTTTCTGGCTCTGAAAACCAATTTTGTCTATTATCAGGGAGCTTCCATCATCATTGCACTGAGTTATCAGGTCTGCATACCTATTGTTGACATTATAAGAGGTTCCCACCATACATGTGCTGAGTTCCCAGGTATTCACTGCTGCTGTGTTCGTTATGAGCGGCTCCCACCATTCTTGTGCTGAGTTTCAGGTCTGAGCAGTCTGGACACTTGTTGTGCCATTACAAGGGGTTCCCACCACTCCTGTGCTGAGTTCCCAGGTCTGCACAGCTGCTGAGTCCATTATGAGGGGCTCCCACCATCCCTGCTGAAATTTTGTTTAATGGACAAAGTAACAGGAGGACCTAGGACACACAAAGGTTAGCAGGGACAACCAACATTTCCAAGTGAACAGGAACAAAGTTGGAAACTATGGAATCTGATCTCACTGAGTACCGAGAACTTAAAAAAAAAAAAAACAGGACTAACTCAGCCTACCAGTCTCCACTGTGACTAAAATATCAGTTTTTGGTGGACTGACTTTTTGAGGTGACAATAAATAGGACCTTGCAGGAGAACAAGATCTAAGCAGATCCCAGAGATATAGCATATTAAGAAAATGCCCATGTGTATTTTGCTGAATCAATGTGTATTTTGGGTTCTACAGAAGATAATGGTAATGGGTCTATTCACATATTATATAGGTTCATCAGCATTATTTGGTGTGCACACATGGCAATGCAAGAGTTTTCTGTTGGGTGCACTCATAGACATGAAAGGGTGGGCACCCCATAGCGCATACAACACATGTTGCTGCAAACAGCTCAGCAATAGGTACAGAACCATGTGAATGAGCCCTAAGACTAGAGCTACACAGGAGAGTTTACAAACCCAATCCTGCCAACAACATCGCTAGCTGTTAATCGCTAGGACTAGCAAATGATTACCAAGGCCAGATTTACATTGTCGTTCTGCCATTCTGAATGGCACCCCAATGTACCTTGCTAACGCACCTTGTTTATTTAAAAATTGTACAAATATAATGGGCAGCCTAACAGAAGGAACTTTGGCACATGTGCATTAAACACGCCCCCAAATATAAAAATGTGCCCTGAAATATATCGCCCCCTATGGTATAAGCTACACTGGTAGTATTGGTTGTATATGTTGGTTGTATAGTGTACTCCATGGAGAGACATTTGTATCATCAGTTTTTTGATCACTTGCTACTCCTAGTGATTAATCCATAACAAATATAGTAGCGGGACTAAGCTACTGAAATTCTCCTGTGTAGCTCCACTCCAATGAGGCGACTGTCAGCAAGTGGTTAACTGTCTCAGCATTAAGAGATCAATCATGTTTTTCTGAGGCAGCCATATGGGTGTGGTGACAATTTGCCCCAGCTGGGGGTATTAGTGACTGGTGGGAGGGGTATAAAGGGAAGCTCTGTCTTCCTGCCTCCTTGTGCTGTTGGTCTTGCAGGCAGGATGGGTCTAGGAGTGAGGAGCTGCTGTGGTTGGCTGTTGCTTTTGGCCCTGGTTTATGGACCAGGGTTTGGATGTAGTGGGGATGGAGCCTTGGTGAGACATAGGCGCCAATCAGACTGGTGGAGAAATAACCAGCGGGTTGTACCTGGCCAGAGCCAGGGGTCTTCTAGAGGGGGTTCTGGAGGGACTTACTCAGGCACTAATGCAGTATATGGGTTTGGGGCTTCTAGAGGTGGGGCTCAGAGGGGTTCAACAGGTGGACGTGCTGGTGGGATGCTCCGCCAGCAGCCCCCGACTGTAATTTCATCTAGTTCCCCCATTAGTGTCCAGTGTGAAGAGGACCGCATGGTGGTCAGTGTCATGATGGATTTTTATGGGAATGGAAAGCAGGTGAAATCTTCTGATCTGAGCCTGGGACCCCAAGGCTGCAAGCCGAACACTCAAAGTGACGATGAAGTTATCTTCCAGATTAGTCTCCAGGACTGTGGCAACACTGTGCAGGTAATCCTCCACGCTTTTATTTCCAACTTCATTGGCTTCAGTAAACTAAAACCTGGTTTCTATGGGTTATTGCACTTTGCAGTGCTGTCTTAAGGACTGTGTAGCTGATATTCCATGGTTTTGCAAATTAGCAGGACATTTGCCCCAAGACTGTTTTTTGTGTGTGTGTCCGACCTTGTTTACAATGGGAGCACCCAATGCTCTCTTGCTGAATTTAACTTTGTTGCAGGGTTCTTAAGTGTGGAC
The DNA here is from genome assembly GCF_905171775.1 of Rana temporaria. Classification (NCBI taxonomy): domain Eukaryota; kingdom Metazoa; phylum Chordata; class Amphibia; order Anura; family Ranidae; genus Rana; species Rana temporaria. Next base: position 467,619,118 of record NC_053491.1, on the reverse strand, counting down.
CAGTAACTTTTTATACTGGCATTAACCTTTACTGGCAGATTGTTGAAATGGCTTGGAAACTGGGCTTTTTAAAGCGGGGGTTCACCCCAAAAAAAAAAATTCTTTATCTACCATACAAACGAGCATACTAGTGTCGGCTACAGTATGCCTTTTTTTTTTTTGCGCTGTACTTATGGTTTAATCCGTAACTTTTGTTTCAGACTCCGGCCGGGAAATGGGCGTTCCTATGAAGAGGGGTACATGATTGACTTCCAGCTATGGCGCGTCATGCCTTCCGAAAAAAGCCGAAATAGGAAGCGGACATATACGGCACCTGCGCAGTCAGCTCCTAGTCTGTGCGCAGGCGCCGTATAGCGCCGTGAAGAGCCGAGTCCTACTCCGGCTAATTTCGGAACGTGTGACGCGCCATAGCCGTCCGTCAATCATGTTCCACTCTTCATAGGAACGCCTACTCCCCGCGGGTGTCTAAAACGAAAGTTACGGATTAAACCGTAAGTGCAGCGCAAAAAAAAGGCCTACTGTAGCTGATGCTAGTATGCTAGTTTGGATGGTACAAAGTTGTGTTTTTGGGTGAACCTCTGCTTCAAGGTTTCATGTACACTGCTGGTAGACTGACGTTTAGGAGCAGTTGGGTGTTTACAGTCTTCCCTCTCACCCCCCCCCCCCCCCCCCCCCCCCCCCCTGTTCCAAAAGCGGCAGTAAAATTACATTTAAAAATGTCAATGTCAAGTTAAATCATTCAGTGGCGGTTGTAACATGTCCCGTGTACATTAAGCCTAAAATGCTTTCCATTCGATAACCTACTTGTTTAGACACATCCTCAATTACTGCTGCCATCTTGGATGTGATGTCAGCAGACTAGGAGCCATTACTTGGCATCAACCTTTTACCTAGTAGCTGTATAAAAAGTGGCAATGTAGGGAGGGGTGGAGGAGCTGGGCCAGCAGAGTAAATACACCTCGTTGCACTCTCTGTGCTGGGGAGTTGGCGTGTTCTCAAATAGGTTAATCCTCATAAGCATGATTGTTGGGTGATTGGTTTTGGCTATGGGACACATCCATTGTCTCTATTTCCTCACAATGGATTGTCTAACTCATGAGTAGCACCACAGTGTCTATAATCTGATCTTATCTACAGATGATGCAAGACTGGGTGATCTATGCAACCAACTTGACCTACAGCCCAACCTCCTCCATTCCAATCATCAGAACCAACCCAGCTGTGGTCCCCATAATGTGCTTCTACTACCGGTGAGTCTACACTAGGATGAAATGCAGGTCCTAACACTGCATCTTCCCTGGTAAATGTTAAGTAGTGGTATCAATGCCCCCCCCCCCCCCCCCCCCTACCAAACTACTGCAGGCCATGCAACACAACCCAGAGGTCTGACTTAAATCTGATTTTTGTCTGGTTGTATTGGCAACCAGTCTGGTTAAACTCTTCAAAATGACACCAGCAGTGGTCAAGGTAGGATATTTTTCATATTCCAATTAACTTTACATGGATCCCACGTGAGGTGCAGCCATTTTCTTATTTTGATACTAAAGTCTAAATGGGTCCATAAGTCTTTGCTTTTAGGTACAACTGATCTCCAGCTTAGTTTGTAGACATGTAGCCTGTACCTACAACTTGGCATCTCTTCTGCAGTGATCAACAATGGCCTATGTTAAACAAAGAGTGTGGTAGTGGATGAGCATTGACAATGGGATACCATTAGGTGACCTCATAGCTTTAGCAAACATAACGGTAAAGATGGCAGCCGGTGAGTCTACACTAGGATACAATGCAGGTCCTAACAATGCATCTTTCCTGGTAAATATGTTAAGTAGTGGGATCAATGCCCCCCCCCCCCCTACCAAACTACTTTTTTTTTCTTTTCTGTTTAGTAAAATATTCTCCAGATGGGCTGAACTGATTAGATGGCACTGAGGATTAATTGGTTTAATATGGATCTCTTAAATTAACATGTCACTTCTGGTTCATTACTGACACTCCTGTTCTCTGTATAGGCATGCCAATGTGAGCAGCAAAGCCATTGAGCCAACATGGGTTCCATTCAGCACCACAGTGTCCTTAGAAGAGAGGCTGTCCTTCTCCTTGAGGCTAATGACTGGTGAGTTAAGCAAAGAAAATATTGGGAGGGGGGGGGGGGGGGGGAGTGTTGTGTGAACTTTACATGTAATCTCCTGTTTTGTCTATAGAGGACTGGAGTGGCCCTAGAAGTTCTCCCATCTATCAGCTTGGAGATATTCTCTACATAGAGGCCTCTGTGGACACTCAGAACCACGTTGGACTGATCCTGTATGTTGACCGATGTGTGACCACCATATCTCCTGATCCCACCTCTTCTCCTAGTTATGGCCTCATTGAAGAAAATGGGTATGGTTTTTTTTATGGGGGGGGTTGTGTTGTCGCCATAATGACTCCACTCTTAACTGACCATTTTCTACAGCTGTCTAGTTGATGGAATGCAAGATGACGCCTCTTCAGCCTTCATCACCCCGAGGGTTGAGCCAGACAAGCTCCAGTTCACAGTGGATGCTTTCCGATTTCTAGGAAATGATGCCTCTCTGGTGAGGACAGTTTGCATTGACTGGTACAGATGGGTGCCTTGTAAGATTTGATAACTTAATTTTAAATGCTTCCCAATCCAGATCTACATAACCTGTTACCTGAGAGCTGCTGCCACCACCCAGGTCCCTGATGCCATGACCAAGGCCTGTTCCTATAGCAAAGCCACACAAAGGTGAGATGGTAACTTCAAATTTTTGCTTGTGGTTCCATGGATTATTGCACACATTTCTGTGGTACTGTGTCTAGAACAATGACTTTGTGAACCAATAACATGGTGGCTTTCTGAAATGGTATAAACAACCGATTGTAATTGGAAATTGGCCAGCGATCATTGTACATGATATGGAGAAAAATCATCCATGGGCTAATGGTAATACCTGCTGCCAGCATGATCCATATTGTACCATGCGTTTGCTTTTGGAATAGACTCCTTGGTGTTTGCCCTTCCCAACAAGATTGGCGCTGCCCCTCATGCACACTGGATGGCTTTACAGCTGCAGTTGGGTTTTTTGATCTCCCAGGAGTGGGGGCAGTTGGTGATGGATATTCAGAGGATGTCAGTACAGTTTGCTTCATATTGGTGCCCCTTTTACACGTTGCCTCCTTTGCAGTCTTACCTTTGGCAGAGGCAGGTTTCAGCCTGTCCTCAACAGGGTCACCCAGCCAACAATGTCATGGGTGGAAAGGAATCTGCAGTAGGGATACAGATGGCAATAGAAGTCTGACAAGGAGTGCTAGTCTCCAAACTTTGACCAATAGTGTTTTTATGGTCTATGTTGTGAGGTTTTGTCTAGTTGAATTCTCACTGAGAATTCAATCTTTAAAGTGATAAAGTCTTTTATTTGTTTAAAATAATAAACATATACTTGCCACCACTGTGCAGCTCGTTTTGCACAGAGTGGCCCCTGACTGCCTCTTGCGCGCCCCCCCCCAGCAGAAGCGCTCTCCCAAGGGGTTTACCTTGCAGGTGCATTCCCAAGTCTAGCACTCAGCCCTGCCCCCCGCGCCATTGGATTTGACGGCAGCAGACGCCAATGGCTGCGCTGCTTGCTATCAATCTATCCAATCAAGAGCTAGTACCCTGTGGAGAGCGTGTCTGACTGAATGAAGGGGCTCAAGTAAGTAAAACTGGGGGGCTGGTCACTGCCAGGCCTTTTTTTTACCTTATGGGATGCATTAAGGTGAGAAAACATGAGGGTTTCCAACCCCCTTAAGCCTGGGACTACAGTAAATCAAATTTTGCATGCTTCCCATTAGTATAAAAACATACACTAAGCTTTTTTTAAAGACTAAAAAAAAAACATTCAGTTCCTTCACTCTGGTAGTAAAAGACATCTACAATGGTATCAAATAGCTGATGCCTGCCTCCTTCAACCCAGAAGTTTATGTACCTGTCACCTCAGTGGAAGTGTAGGTATTGGCCGATCTGCCAGTGAACTGCTGTGATGTGTATGTTGCTCCTAGTCCATCCACAGATGCCACGTGATCAAAACCTTGGAGATCACATGAGCACTGCTTGGTGGCCAATCTTCAGGGAAGTAGAGCATGCATGCCTAATGGGACTTCAATTTGATCAACGTCATTGTTCTATCTGTGCTGGTTTCAGATCCCATTTGCTAGTTCCACTACAGAATTCAGATCCAGGGATTGTGGTATATAAAAAGCTTGTCAAAAAAAATATCAGGTCTCTGCTACAGAGGTCATACATTAACCTGTAAAGTGCCATGCCTCATGTCTTGAGTGCAAGTTACAAGGAACTGGAAAATACTATTTTGCCAACACATGACGCTACATGATCTATGCACTCGTACAGGTAAGGTTTATAATGCCTCTTTAATAAAAGCACTTGTTGCTGTAACCCAAGTGCATCTGGTAGGCATTGGCCCCATGAAGTTAACAAATGCTACTCTACAGCATTGGTTCACCAGAACTTCAAGTCTTCTAAATGTAGACTTGTCTAACAATTGTCTTCTCTAGTTGGTCTGCAGTTGAGGGCCCCAGCAGTATCTGCCAGTGTTGTGGTACAGGCACCTGCAGCAACCCTACTGGTCTGGTTTCCGGAGGAAGGGGCAGATTTGGAAGGCCAAGAGGCAAGAGGGACGTCTTGGATGGTGAGTTATTAACTGGCAGCTGCTAGCTACAATGTTATGAATGTACTCACTGGAGATCACGTACATTTAACAGGTATTGGAGTAACTTTTTACATGACTTTCAGTTGTGCTGTAAAGAGCGGCTCTATTTACCTAAATGATAGTCTATAATGAGCATCAACAATGGGGTGGGGCTCAGAGTTTACCCAGAAAGGAAAGACTCACCGTAGTGTGATTAAATTTGACATTTATTATAAATAATGTAATGCACTCAGTCAAAGGCCGGCTATAGTGTAAACACCCATCCTTTTTGGATTCTAGCAGCACAGTGAGGTTGTCATGTCCCTCCTACCGACGTGTTTTGCCTCAAACTGAGGTCCTGGGGCATGGGTGGTGTGCTGACTCGCCACATTAAATACCATATGCAACTGAAGCCCCAACTCAATCTGGGGGGGGGGTAGACGGCAAATTTGCCATAGAGGGGGGTGGGGGAGTAACTATTACCTACTCTAGAATAGGGTGAAAATTCCCTCCCAACACGCCATACCACAACCTAGATGGTTAACAATTCGTTTCATCCCAATTCTGTCCAAATCCTAAAATTGTCCTTCAGTCAATATTGAAGGTCTAAAATGGGTGCTAACTTCTGGACATTGTGTAAAAGCTAGATTGACTGCAAGCTCTCAAAACTGCATGGAATTGTACAGGAATGTGTCTATTGATCTCTCACTTTTCTCTTAAGAACCCCACACAGAAGAGGGACAAACTGTGACCACTCTGGGACCTCTGCTTGTGATTGGACCTTCACAAAGGGATGTTGCGGCGAGGAGGGAAGAGTCTGCCCCTGCGGAGCTCTGGGTGTTGGTGGCTGTCGGATGTCTTAGTCTTCTTGTTGTCATGGTGTGTGCAGTGTTCATTGGGAAATCTCTGAAAAAGCCACATTATGTGCTGTCTGTGGAAAAATAAACGAATTTAATCATCCTATTGATTTAATTGTAATGCTATGGACTTATTACTATGGTATAAAGGTATTTTTCTGGGTCCCTAGCTTTGTCTAACATGCTCAAAAGGCATATACCTGGATCATCAGCATCTTTGGCCCAAAGATGTTGTTAATAGTAGACAAACCCCCTGACAATATAAATGGAGTTTGGGGCATCTCCATAATGTGTATTAAAATAGCCGGGCGCTCATTACATGTAGGGAATAGGGTTGCGTCTCTAAGATTCTGTTTAACCACTTCCCCACCGCGCCATTAACAAAAGACGTCTACAGCGCGGTGGAGTTATTCTGGGAGGACGTCCCTGGGACGTCCTCCCAGAATCCTTCACTCGCGCGCCCCCTGGGGCGGTAAATTGCCGCTGATAGCGGCCGTTTACCACGTGATCGCTCCGTCGAATGACGGAGCGATCACTTGTAAACAAACCGGCGTCGTGACGCCGGTTCCTCCCTCTCCTCTCTGTACCGATCGGTACAGTGTGAGAGGGGGAGAGCAGCAGCTGCTGTGGGCTGGATCTGTGACAAATGCAGTCACAGATCCATCCATCCCTTCCTGTGCAATACTCTGCAATACCTGCTAAAATGACAAATGAGAATTATTTTATTTATTTTTTACAGAATTTTCAGTGTTTTTTTCTTTTTTATAGCGCAAAAAATAAACCCAGAGGTGATCAAATACCACCAAAAAGCTCTTTGTGGGGGGGAAAAAAGGACAAATTTCAGATGGGCACAATGTTGTATGACTGAGTTATTGTCATTCAAATTGTGAGAGCACCGAAAGCTGAAAATCGGTCTGGTTAGGAAGGGGGTTTAAGTGCCCAGTGGTCAAGAGGTTAAATGCCTGAACAATACCAGGCTGCTTGCCCTCAACATAGGGAGGGTGCTTTTGGGCTTGTTCCATGTTGATGGGGACAAGAGCCTTTTCCAAAAACCCTGGCTGGTCTGCGGGCGTCTTGGAATCCCCTGTTTAACAAGGGGACCCCCAGCCCCCCATTTGAATGGGTATCAGTACATTGGCTTTTTTGTGTGTGGGTACAAAGGGAAAAACCACAACACACAGGTTTTTGACAATTCCTTTATTAAAGTGTCCTGCGATGCCATCAGTCTTCAATCACACCGCCTGCTAGACTTGTAAAATTAAAGCTCATCCTTGATGGGAGGTCTCCCGGTGACTGCTGTTGCTTGGTTTTGATGGCTGATAGAGGCAAGGGTGGGGCCACTTGGTGACATTAGTGACACTGCCCCTACTGATGTCATGTGACAGAGGGTGGGATCGTCCAGTTTCATTAGTGGGTGGCCCCGCCCTTGCCTGTGTAAAAGCTGTCAAAGCTAAAAGACTGCAGTTGGTGGGGGACCTCCCATGAAGGTTTATTTAAATTGGTATAATCTACATGATACCAATTCACATATATGAATCAAAGCCCCCCTCAATAAGCCCCCTTCACCCACAGACCCCTGACAACCAATGGCTAGGGTTCTTGGGAAGAGAATCTTGTCCTCAAGGTGCTTTGGGGTGGGTGATGCAGGGTGACCTATGTATTTTTTTGCATTGATTTTTACATCTATATTGCTGGGAGTCTGCAATTCATCACAGCTGCGAGCAAGTTGAAAACTTTTTTTTTTTCCCTTAGAAGTAAAATTTTGCTGCAGGACAGTGAAAGGTGCGCCAATTAACAGCCAGACTAAGGAGACCTCCCTCCCGACACAATATTTAAAGGAATATTTCATTCTTGTTTCACGTTAAGTAATTTTTAAAATCGCTGCTCCCGAGGGGAAAAAATCAAATTTTTTTTTATGCATGTACTCTGGTCCCCCAAAATAGGGTTTGCATGTTCGTTAAAACTTTTTGCCAGTTTGCGGTGTTCTGGTGTGACCGGAATCAGGGAGTGTTCGTTTTCGTTTCATCCCTAGTGATATTTATAGATTTATTAAGTTCATGGGAATAATCCTGTGCCTGTATGGCATGTCGGAGACCTAAAATTTTTAAAGAATCTTTGGTATGGGGTCCCATATTCAATTCTTGTACAAAGGGCTTTCTAAATTGATTAGACTAAAAAAAGTCTGAGGTATATAGCGCAAACTAAATCGGAGCCTTCCAATTTCATTAATTCCCCATAACTAACATTATTCCATATTGGCAGGGCCAACCCTACCATCATGGTATTGTCATGGCAAGTGACAATCCACAACGCATGGCAGGTGAGTTGCTAGGTGAGTAATGAGAGGATCCACATTGACTATCATAGGATACCTAAGTCTGTAGGCAGATGCAGTCTATTGTACACTACTGGTGGCGTTCATCTGTAGCAGCAATGCAGGTGAAGTCTAAGGGAACCTCATTCCTCTAATCAGAGGCGGCATCAGATTAGATGTTTGTCTTTGAGGTGATCTTGGGTCAGGCAGTTTATCCATAAGGAAAATGTGCACCAAACCCAGGGTCTTGATAAAGTAGGGGACAGGTCACCTGTCTCAGACAGTGCTTGGCATCAGGAAGAGGTTTCAGACAAATGGGGACACACCATTCATACTGGAACTCCATTTCCACTTGGGTGTGGCCTGGCCAGGTGTAATTCATCCCCTAGAGAAATGCAGTTGGCACTCCTGAGACCTACAGCTACTACTTCTGTCAGTACTACTCTGAAAACTAGGTATTAAGAGAATCTGGACAAAAATATGATGGTGGGGCAGCAGGATGGTGAGCTTGTCTGTACAGCGTACAGTTCCTTAATTTGGCTGTGAATTGGTGCCAGGAAATGGACACAAGGCCTTTTTAGTGGTAAATGAACTGAATGGAGGTTTACTAAAACTAGTGCACACAATCTGGTGCAGCTGTGTATAGCAACCAACCAGCTTACAGGTTGTCAAAGACTCAATTGAACATGCTTAGGTTAGAAGCTGGTTATGCACAGTTGCACCAGTTTTGGTAAATCTCTCCCAATGTATTGGTACGGATTTGAGTAAGGCCCGGTTCACACTGCATCATGTGCTCTGACTGTGAGAGCGCATGACATACAAAATCAATGTTTCCATATGAGAGCCGTCTTAACTGGTCAGACTTTTGAAAAGGTTCCTGCACTACTTCGGTTTGACTTGGATCCGATTTCAGCCCATTGCATTTAATGGAAGTTGGATAACCATCTTAACTGATCCAACTTGTGACACGCAACATGTTTAAAGGCAATGTAAAATGCAGCCTGGCAGGCCAGGAAAGGGGGGGCCCCCATGTGAATGAATAGGGAGTATATAGTACACCTACCCATACACCCAAAAAAAGTATAAGGAAAACGGGAGACAGTTTCTGACGGCTCAGAGAAAGAGCCATAGGTGAATATGGACTTTAATTTGGAAACCACCAGTAGACCCAAATGAAAAAGAGAGCACTCAATAGAATAAAAATCTCATTTATTATATAATCATGTTAAAACCATTATGTAAGAACAGACATAGAAAACAAGCATTCCAATGTATATGCATGGTATTGTCCCAAATAAATGTGTCCTAAGGGAGCACAAGAGAACCTGTGCATATACCCATAGATATGATGGACTCTGGATGGTCTATAGAGAGGGTCCTACATATCGGGGCAAACATCAAGGAAATCACATTACCGAGGGATCACTACAAGTTTCACTTTGCAGCTTCCTCAGGAGATCCTATTATCAGACTGCAGTTGAGAAACGTAGAACGCCCAGCCCAAAGCCACCGGGGGAGACAAAGGAACAGTGTACAGGTAGCCCCAATGTAAGAGTGCATCAGGTATGTTTCAGCCAGAAAAGGAAGCTTGCCATTCAGTGAGAGCATACACCCTGTGTGTAATGCACTCTACTAATATTTGTGCCGGTCCTGGCTGTAATCAAGTCCCCTGAATCAGGTAAAGACAGGTTTCTGACAACTCCTTTATTAAACATGTAATGTCCCCTGTGGTATATCCAACGTCAATCACTATGTCCGCAGACCTGATTAAAAAAAAAAAAAAAACACTCCTGCCCTTCTGACAGTTCTTATATAGCTATTGGGCATGGCCAGGCAGTGATGTCAACTGGAGCCCCCTCCCCATGTGACATCACTGCCTGGGGCATGATGGGTTTGTGATGTCACAAGGGATGGAGTCTCTGGATGACATCACCACATGGCCACACCCCATACCATATAAGAACTTTCAAACAACAGAGCTCCCAAAACGGTGGGAGACTTTGTTGTTATTAATTTTTAATGAAGGACTTGTCAAAAACTGCCTCCTGTTTTTCTTACTCTAAACTTTTTTTTTGAGGGTGAATGGGTGGAGGCACTATGTACTCATTCATATAGGGGGGCAGGGATCTGGGGGCCCCCTTGTTAAAGGGGGCTTCCAAATTCTAACAAGACTCCTGCCTGCAGACCCCCCAGCCCATGGGGACAAAGTTCTTTGGGGTGGGGGGGGCAGAGACCCCCCATGTTGAGGGCATGTGGCCTGGCATGTTTCAGGGGGGTGCCTGCCAGGCTGTATGCTCATATAAGGGTTTGGTATGGATTTTGGGGGACTCACTTTTTAAAATATTGGCGTAGGGTTCCCCTCCAAATCCATACCAGACCTAAGGGTGTGCTCATTATGAGGGCCTCCCACCATCCACATGAATTGTTTCTAGCAGTGCAGACCTAGGTTGTCCATTATCGGGGGCTTCCATTATTATTTCCCTGAGTTCCCAGATCTGCCCAACATAAGGGTCTCTCACCATTCCTGTGCTGAATTCCCAGGTATTCACAGCTGCTGTGCCCATTATGAGAGGCTCCCACCATTCTTGTGCTGAGTTTCAGGCCTGAGCAGTCTGAACACTTGTCCCTTTTATAAGGGGTTCACACCTCCCCTGTGCTGAATTCCCAGGTATGCACACCTGTTGTGCCCATTTTAAGGATCTCCTGCCATCCACATGAAGAATTTCAGGCTCTGCAGACCTATGTTGTCCATTTTCAGGGGTGTCCATTATCTTTGCACTGAGTTCTTAGGTCTGCACACCTGTTGTGGACATTATAAGAGGTTCCCACCATCCTTGTGCTTAGTTTCCATGTAGTCACAGCTGCTGTGTTCATTATTAGGGGCTCCAACCATTCCTGTGCTGAGTTCCAGGTCTGAGCAATGGTTGTGCCCATTATGAGGGGCTTTGACCATCCCTGCACAGAGTTCCCAGGTCTGTACACCTGTTGTGCCCATTATGAGGGGCTCCCACCATTCCTGTGCTGAGTTCACCGGTATTCACAGCTCACTATAAAGGCCTCCCATCATTCCTGTGCAGAGTTCCAGGACTGAGTGGTCTGGACATTTGCTGTGTCCATTTTAAGGGGTTCCCATCGCTCCTGTGCTGAATTCCCACCTATTGTGCCCATTATTAGGGGGCTTCCACACCCCATGAAGAGTTTCTGGCTCTGAAAACCAATTGTGTCTATTATCAGGGGGCTTCCATCCATCATCTGCATACCTATTGTGGACATTATAAGAGGTTCCCACCATCCATGTGCCGAGTTCCCAGGTATTCACAGCTGCTCTGTTCATTATGAGCGGCTCCCACCATTCCTGTGCTGAATTCCAGGTCTGAGCAATGGTTGTGCCCATTATGAGGGGCTCTGACAACTCCTGCACTAAGTTCCCAGGTCCGTACACCAGTTGTGCCCATTATAAGGGGTTCCCACCATTCCTGTGCCGAGTAGCCAGGTATTCACAGCCACTGTGCCAATTATAAAGGGCTCCCGCCATTCTTGTGCTGATTTTCAGGTCTGAGCAGTCTAGACACTTGTTGTGCCATTACAAGGGGTTCCCACCACTCCTGTGCTGAGTTCCCAGGTCAGCACAGCTGCTGAGTCCATTATGAGGGACTCCCACCATCCCTGCTGAAATTGTGTTTAATGGACAAAGTAACAGGAGGACCTAGGACACACAAAGGTTAGCAGGGACAACCAACATTTCCAAGTGAACAGGAACAAAGTTGGAAACTATGGAATCTGATCTCACTGAGTACCGAGACTAACTCAGCCTACCAGTCTCCACTGTGACTAAAATATCAGTTTTTGGTGGACTGACTTTTCGAGGTGACAATAAATAGGACCTTGCAGGAGAACAAGATCTAAGCAGATCCCAGAGATATAGCATATTAAGAAAATGCAATGTGTATTTTGCTGAATCAATGTGAATTTTGGGTTCTACAGAAGATAATGGTAATAATAATTCACATATTATATATGTTCATAAGCATTATTTGGTGTGCACACATGGCAATGCAAGAGTTTTCTGTTGGGTGCACTCATAGACATGAATGGGTGGGCACCCCATAGTACATACAACACACGTTGCTGCAAACAGCTCAGCAATAGGGACAGAACCATGTGAATGAGCCCTAAGACTAGAGCTACACAGGAGAGTTTACAAACCCAATCCTGCCAACAACATCGCTAGCTGTTAATCGCTAGGACTAGCAAATTGTGCTGTTGGTCTTGCAGGCAGGATGGGTTTAGGAGTGAGGACCTGTTGTGGTTGGCTGTTGCTTTTGGCCCTGGTTTATGGACCAGGGTTTGGATGTAGTGGGGATGGAGCCTTGGTGAGACATAGGCGCCAATCAGACTGGTGGAGGAATAACCAGAGGGTTGTACCTGGCCAGAGCCAGGGGTCTTCTAGAGGGGGTTCTAGAGGGACTAATGCAGTATATGGGTTTGGGGCTTCTAGAGGTGGGGCTCAGAGGGGTTCAACAGGTGGACGTGGTGGTGGGATGCTCCGCCAGCAGCCCCCAACTGTAATTTCATCCAGTTCCCCCATCAGTGTCCAGTGTGAAGAGGACCGCATGGTGGTCAGTGTCATGATGGATTTTTATGGGAATGGAAAGCTGGTGAAATCTTCTGATCTGAGCCTGGGACCCCAAGGCTGCAAGCCGAACACCCAAAGTGCTGATGAAGTTATCTTCCAGATTAGTCTCCAGGACTGTGGCAACACTGTGCAGGTAATCCTCCACACTCTTATTTTTTTCCAACTTCATTGGCTTCAGTAAACTTAACCCTGGTTGCTATGGGTTATTGCACTTTGCAGTGCCATTTTTTTTTTTAGGACTGTGTAGCTTATATTCCATGGCTCTACAAATTAGCAGGACATTTGCCCCAAGATTGTTTTACTTCTGTTGGGGGGGACCTGTCTGCTGCTGCTGACCTTGTTCACAATGGGAGCCCCCACTACTCTCTTGCTGAATTTAACTTTGTTGCAGGGTTCTTAAGTGTGGACCAGTAACTTTTTATACTGGCAGTAACCTTTACTGGCAGATTGTTGAAATGGCCTGGTCTTTTTAAAGCGGGGGTTCACCCTAAAAAATAAAAAAATCTTTATCTACCATACAAACGAGCATACTAGCGTCAGCTACAGTATGCGTTTTTTTTTTTTTTGCGCTGTACTTACGTTTAATCCGTAACTTTCGTTTCAGACTCCGGCTGGGAAATGGGCGTTCGTATGAAGAGGGGAACATGATTGATGTCTAACTATGGCGCATCATGCCTTCCGAAAAAAGCCAAAATAGGATGCGGACATATACGGCGCCTGCGCAGTCAGCTCCTAGTCTTTGCGCAGGCGCCGTGAAGAGCTGAGTCCTACTCCGGCTATTTTCGGAACGTGTGACGCGCCATAGCCGGCCGTCAATCATGTTCCTTTCTCCATAGGAACGCCTACTCTAAAACGAAAGTTACGGATTAAACCGTAAGTACAGCGCAAAAAAAAAAGGCATACTGTAGCTGATGCTAGTATGGATGGTACAAAGTTGTGTTTTTGGGTGAACCTCCGCTTTAATGTTTCATGTACACTGCTGGTAGATTGATGTTTAGGAGCAGTTGGGTGTTTACAGTTCCCCCCCCCCCCTTCCAAAAGCGGCAACATAAACATTTTTAAATGTAATTTTACGATCTGTCAAGTTAAATCATTCAGTGGTGGTTGTAAAATGTCCCGTGTACATTAAGCCTAAAATGCTTTCCATTCGATAACCTACTTGTTTAGACACATCCTCAATTACTGCTGCCATCTTGGATGTGATGTCAGCAGACTAGGAGCCATTACTTGGTATCCACCTTTTACCTAGTAGCTGTATAAAAAGTGGCGATGTAGGAGCTGGGCCAGCAGAGTAAATACACCTCGTTGCCCTCTCTGTGCTGGGGAGTTGGCGTGTTCTCAAATAGGTTAATCCTCATAAGCATGATGGTTGGGTGATTGGTCTTGGCTATGGGACACATCCATTGTCTTCATTTCCTCACAATTGATTGTCTTAACTCACGAGTAGCACCGCAGTGTCCTATAATGTTCTGATCTTATCTACAGATGATGCAAGACTGGGTGATCTATGCAACCAACTTGACCTACAGCCCAACCTCCTCCATTCCAATCATCAGAACCAACCCAGCTGTGGTTCCCATAATGTGCTACTACTACCGGTGAGTCTACGCTGGGATGAAATGCAGGTCCTAACAATGCATCTTTCCTGCTAAATATGTTGATTAGTGGGATCAATGCCCCCCTACCAAACTACTGCAGGCCATGCACCACAACCCAGAGGTTGGGCTTAAATCTGTCAGACAAGTATGGAGCCGTAGTGAAGCGTAGGTGGAGTACAACATGACAGGGTGTAGGTAACTGGCAGGGGGGAAGAGGTTAAAGGAATGGGGGTGGTCAGTACAGTAGGAGACTTACTTGATTGGAGGATGCCGCAAAGGGGAGGAGTTGGCTGGATTCGTTGGGAGAGAGGAGGAGGGGGCAGCAGCAGTCTGGGAGAGGAAGCCTGAAGGGAAAGTCGCATCCTCCAGCGGTACGTTCGGCCGGGCACCTGGGTAGACAGAGAGGGACCATGAGTGAGGTAGCTAGCCTGTTAGAGCAGCTGAAGGCTGTGGCGGAGGTTCATGGAGCGGACTGGCTACAAAGCCAGATTACCGCGTCTCTGCGGGGGGTACAGCAGGGCCCTCCCACCACGCGGCCTGCATCCACGCGCTCCAGGCGGTCTATTCCGCCGGAGCGCTTTAGTCCGGATAATACCCCCAGGTCACAGAGGAGGGTGAGGAGCCCCAGTCGGTCCCCCCCGCGAAGCAGGCTCAGGCATCCGTTTCCCGCGCGGGGGGAGGGCGCAGGGCGCACAGCGCGGCGATTCCCGGGGTTCCAGGCCTCCTTCCCCTGTAGTAGTACGGGCGCAGATCCATTCGGCTGCCCCCACTGGCGATGCTCCGGTCGGGGGGGCGGCCCGGCATGGGAAGGATCCTCCAGCAGGCGCCGGCCTAGCGCGATCCACAGGCGGCGGCCTAGCACGTGGCGAGGCCTCCACTAGCGGTGGGGGGGGAGCGGCAACAGTATATTCGTGCTAGTCGGGAGGTCCCGCCTCCAGGTCTCTGCAGGGGCCTGGGAGGGTTGACCGGAGAGGGGATGGTGCTCAGGCCGCGTCGGCGGTGCTGAGGGATGAGCTTATCGAGGAGTTCAGCAGCGATGTAGAGGAGAGCCCTCGGGGGGGGGGGGGGGGCGCCCCCGCCCCTCTCACTACGCCAGCTGTGTCCAGCGGTCGAGGTAGAAGAGGAGAGGAGCGTCTGAGGCCACACGGGCAGGCGGCGGTGCTATCCAGCAGCAGTGAGGAGGGGGAGCTGACGGAGGACCCCCTGGAGGACGGGAGAGCAGCAGGACTTTCGGCTGGAGGACCTTCACGGCCGCGCCGACCTGGTAAGACCAAGTCTCAATGTACTATGGGGGGAGGGGGGCCGGTTGTGTCACAGGAGATTAGTGGGGGGGTGGCGGTGCTTAATCACACGGGGGAAGGGGGGGTCTGGGATGCTTTGCGGGAGCTTCTGTGCAGGTTAGATGGGAGTGCCCCCCAAGTTCCAGCCCCGGTGAGTCCATGGGTCCCTCCCGCACAGGTGGGTCTCCCCACGGGGTCAGCACCCCTCTTGCAGGCAGCGCAGGTAACTGTGGTTACCCCCCCCACACAGACAGCACCCACAACGGGAGTTGCAGGGACGCAGACAGAGAAGGACAGCGAGGGATCTGCAGCGGCGCGGAAAGCCAAGGACAAGGACGGCGAGAAAGTGAGGTTGGACGATGCGGCAAGGGGAGAGATTTACATTTGTTTTGAGGGGCCGCTAGGGGCCCACCTGAAGCCGGAGGTGAGGGAAAAAATTGGGAAAGACGAGTTTGTGGAAATTTTTTCACTGCTCCCGCTGGAAAAATTTAATCTCGACCGGGTAAAACCGGACGAGAGTAAAAAAGATGAGGAGGAGAAGCGCAGATACAGGCTGATTCCACGCACGTTTGCGAATTGGCTGCAAGCGTTTGCGATTTTTGCGAGCGTAATTGGGGGAAAAGGCCCCCGAGAACTGCTCCGCACTGTTTTGTTACCTTGATGCCATTCATGAAGCGCATAGGGTTTATGGGGGGTTAGCGTGGCTGCGGTATGACGAACAATTTCGTCAGCGTAAGGCAGTGCGGCCGTCCATTCGGTGGGACCAT
The DNA here is from genome assembly GCF_905171775.1 of Rana temporaria. Lineage (NCBI taxonomy): Eukaryota > Metazoa > Chordata > Amphibia > Anura > Ranidae > Rana > Rana temporaria. The sequence continues at coordinate 467,602,981 of NC_053491.1, read as the reverse complement.
AAGGACATCAGCTTGTGGATGAGGTTGATGACCAGGCCGGCGAGCCAGTCTTTTCCAGGGGGGGTCGCCGGCCCTTAAAAAGAAAGGGGTCTGTTGGCAGTTCAATGACGGAACCTGTAGGTTTGGCGGGTCATGGATGTGGGGGGACACACGCCTTTAACAGATGTTTTAAACAAGGGAAAGGACGTTCCGGAGAGGGCGCTGGAAAAGGGACTGACGCCGGTGAGACTGGGAAGGATGCTGCCTTTTCTAAGTAAGTATCCGGATAGGGCGGCAGCGGGCCTGTTGGAAGCGGGTTTCAGGGAGGGTTTCGTGATTCCTAGTACGATGCTGGAGGTCCCTCCGGTGTCGGGGAATTTGAGGTCGGCGCTGCTCCATCAAGGAGTGGTGTCGGCAAAATTGGCCAAGGAAGTGGCGCTAGGCCGGATGGCTGGCCCATTTTCGGAGCCGCCGTTAGCGGGCTTGATAGTGTCCCCGCTAGGGGTGGTTCCTAAGAAGGAGGCGGGGCAGTTTCGGATGATTCATCATCTGTCTTACCCAAAGGGGAGTTCGGTGAACGATGGTATTGACCCGCAGCAATGTGCGGTTACCTATATGTCGTTTGATGCGGCTGTTTCCTGGGTTCGGAAATACGGCAGGGGTGCCCTGATGGCTAAGACGGATGTCGAATCGGCATTTCGGCTTTTGCCGGTGCATCCCGCCAGTTCGCGTTTGTTAGGGTGTCACTGGCAGGGTGAATATTTCGTTGATCGGTGCCTGCCGATGGGGTGCTCCATTTCCTGCGACTTGTTTGAGGCTTTTAGTTCATTCTTTGAATGGACGGTCAGGGAGGTGGCGGGGGTGAATTCCGTCATCCACTATTTGGATGACTTCCTGTGTGTGGGGCCCCCGGAGTCCCGCTGTTGCGGGGTGTTGCTAGGCACAGTGCAGTACTTGGCGGAGCGTTTTGGCATTCCCTTGGCGGCGGACAAGACGGAAGGCCCGGCTTCGGAATTGGTTTTCTTAGGGATCACTATTGACTCCATGGCCATGGAGTGTAGGTTGCCGGAGGAAAAAGTGGTGGCGCTGCGGAGTGAGGTAAGTGTAGCTCGGGTCAAGAGGAAGATTCGGTTGAAGGAGCTGCAGTCTTTGTTGGGAAAGTTAAATTTTGCCTGTAGAATCATTCCTATGGGGCGCATCTTCAGCCGGCGGTTGTCGGCGGCCACGGCGGGGGTTCGAGTGCCGAACCACTTTGTGCGGCTGACCACTGAATTGAGGGATGATCTGAGGGTTTGGGGGACGTTTTTGGATTCCTTCAATGGTCGCTCGATGTGGCAAACAGGACCGGTCAGCAATGCTGATTTGGTGTTGTTCACAGACGCGGCAGGGTCGGTGGGTTACGGAGCTTACTGTCAAGGTCGGTGGAGCGCTGAGCCCTGGCCGGAGGCATGGAAGGAAGCTGGTTTCCTTCGCAACTTGGTGTTACTGGAGTTATTTCCCATTGTGGTGGCGGTGGAATTGTGGGGGGAATCTCTCAGGAATAGGAAAGTGCGTTTCAATTGCGACAACATGGGGGTGGTGTGGGCCATTAACAATATCTCGGCATCTTCCCCCCCAGTGATCAGGCTGCTGCGTTACCTGGTGCTTAAGTGTTTGAGGATAAATGCTCTGATTTATGCGGTGCACATTCCCGGGGTGGATAACAGATTGGCGGATGCTTTGTCTCGTTTCCAGTGGGAAGAGTTTCGGACGTTGGCGCCGGAGGCCGAAGGGTTGGGAGAGCCTTGCCCGCAGAAGTTGTGGGCCATTGCACTGGAGTCGCCGCAGGACTGATACGGCAGTCGCTCAGCGAGGGAACATGGAGGGCATATTCCAAAGTGTGGCAGGAATGGGGCGCGCTGAGGGAGGAGGTAGGAGGGTCGGATGACCCGGAGGAGGTGCAGGCGTTAGTTTTGTTTTTCATCTGCAGCAATTATGAACAAGGTACCCACCTCTTCTGATGGACCGGTACGACTCTGGATGTCAAGCGCCTTGAGGCGATTAAGTTCGCATTTGCTGCGCTATATAAGTCACTCACTCACTCACTCACTCACTTCGAGAGCAGCCATAGGTAAAAAAATGTCGGCGTTGGCGTTTTTATTCCAAATGGCGGGCCTCAAGGATTTTACAAAATCCTTTGTGGTGCGCCGGGCGTTGAGAGGATACGGGAGGGGCGGTCCTTCCAGGGATTCCAGGCGCCCGGTCTCATTTGCAGTTCTGGATACGGTATTGGGAAATCTGGGGCGGGTATGTTCGTCACCTTACGAGCAGATACTATTCCGGGCCGTTTTTGTGTTGGCCTTTTTTGGGGCATTCAGGGTGGGGGAAATAGTGTCTCCTTCCAAGGCGGTGGGGGGTGGCCTACAGTTTCGGGACATCCAGTGCTCCGAGGAGTCGGTAGCGATCTGGATTAGGCGGTCAAAAACGGATCAGCAAGGGAAGGGAGTTAGGGTGGAGTTATTTCGGGGGCATTGCCCGTTAACCTGCCCAGTGGTGACGGTAAGACAATTTTTGGGGGTTCGCCCACGGGGAGATGGTGCCGCCTTTGTGCATCAGAAGGGGGAGTGCTTGTCGAGGTTCCAATTTACAGCGGTTTTTCGGAAGTGTCTAAAGGAGGGAGGTTTGGTACCAGGGGAGTATTCGGCACACTCATTTCGCATTGGGGCAGCGACGGAGGCGTCAAGGTGGGGTTTGCCTGCAGATTCTGTAAAGCGGATTGGCAGATGGGAATCTAACAGATATAGACTGTATGTTCGTCCTCACTTGTTATGAATATGTTGACTGATGTGGTTATGATATGTCATGTTATGTGTTAGTTGGGGCCTTTTGCTAGGTATTTTCAATTTTGTCATTTCAGATCCCCAAGGATGCCTAGTCTGGATTTTGGGACATTCATTTGTTTTTTGGGGGGCAAGGCGGGCGGATGTCAAGCCCGGGGGTAGACAGCTGGGTTTGCCCAGGGAGGAAGGAAGGGTCAGGTGGATTGGGATCCGGGGCCTGATGTGGCAGAAGGTAGTACCGGAGGTTCACAGGGGCGCAAGCTTAGACCGGGTACCGGACATTTTGGTAATACACGCGGGTGGGAATGACCTGGGCATTCGTCCTATGCGTCAGGTCATTAAGGACATCCAGTGGGATTTTCGGCGTCTTCGGGCCTCTTTTCCCGACTTAATCATAGTCTGGTCAGATATTGTGGCTCGTATGGCGTGGAGGGAGGCTCGGTCGCTGGAAAGGTTGGATAAGGCCCGTATTAAAGTAAACAGGGAGGTGGGCAGGTTTGTAGTCCAACAAGGGGGGGTGGCAGTTCGCCATTCAGAACTCGAAGTCGAGACCTGGAGGTATTTGAGAGGGGATGGGGTGCATCTCAACCCGGTCGGGATCGATCTTTGGGCCCTGGGATTGGAGGAGGGCATCAGGAGGGCTTTTTTCGTTTGGCGGCGGGCGCAAGTGTGAGGTGTCTCACTTGTGCCGCGGTGGCGGTGTGTGCCCTGACGTTTTTCTAAAGAGAAGGATGGTTGGGTACAACGGTAGGGGCACGTTTCAGGGATTGAGTCCTCCTCGGTGGTCTGGTGTCAGTCTGGACCACCAGGGAGAAGTGGGTGGGTCTGTGGTCAGCTAGGGTCCTCGAGGCGGTGGTTGCGACTGGGGACATGTTGTTAGCTACGAGGGTACCACAGGCCCAAAAAGAGTGATCAGTGGGTTGTCAGGGGGCTGACAACCAAGGAATGGTAAAATGTTTATTTAAAATGTTGTTGTTTTATATATTTGGGATATATATATATATATATATATATATATATATATATACAGGGAGTGCAGAATTATTAGGCAAATGAGTATTTTGACCACATCATCCTCTTTATGCATGTTGTCTTACTCCAAGCTGTATAGGCTCGAAAGCCTACTACCAATTAAGCATATTAGGTGATGTGCATCTCTGTAATGAGAAGGTGTGTGGTCTAATGACATCAACACCCTATATCAGGTGTGCATAATTATTAGGCAACTTCCTTTCCTTTGGCAAAATGGGTCAAAAGAAGGACTTGACAGGCTCAGAAAAGTCAAAAATAGTGAGATATCTTGCAGAGGGATGCAGCACTCTTAAAATTGCAAAGCTTCTGAAGCGTGATCATCGAACAATCAAGCGTTTCATTCAAAATAGTCATCATGGTCGCAAGAAGCGTGTGGAAAAACCAAGGAGCAAAATAACTGCCCATGAACTGAGAAAAGTCAAGCGTGCAGCTGCCAAGATGCCACTTGCCACCAGTTTGGCCATATTTCAGAGCTGCAACATCACTGGAGTGCCCAAAAGCACAAGGTGTGCAATACTCAGAGACATGGCCAAGGTAAGAAAGGCTGAAAGACGACCACCACTGAACAAGACACACAAGCTGAAACGTCAAGACTGGGCCAAGAAATATCTCAAGACTGATTTTTCTAAGGTTTTATGGACTGATGAAATGAGAGTGAGTCTTGATGGGCCAGATGGATGGGCCCGTGGCTGGATTGGTAAAGGGCAGAGAGCTCCAGTCCGACTCAGACGCCAGCAAGGTGGAGGTGGAGTACTGGTTTGGGCTGGTATCATCAAAGATGAGCTTGTGGGGCCTTTTCGGGTTGAGGATGGAGTCAAGCTCAACTCCCAGTCCTACTGCCAGTTTCTGGAAGACACCTTCTTCAAGCAGTGGTACAGGAAGAAGTCTGCATCCTTCAAGAAAAACATGATTTTCATGCAGGACAATGTTCATCACACGCGTCCAAGTACTCCACAGCGTGGCTGGCAAGAAAGGGTATAAAAGATGAAAAACTAATGACATGGCCTCCTTGTTCACCTGATCTGAACCCCATTGAGAACCTGTGGTCCATCATCAAATGTGAGATTTACAAGGAGGGAAAACAGTACACCTCTCTGAACAGTGTCTGGGAGGCTGCGGTTGCTGCTGCACGCAATGTTGATGGTGAACAGATCAAAACACTGACAGAATCCATGGATGGCAGGCTTTTGAGTGTCCTTGCAAAGAAAGGTGGCTATATTGGTCACTGATTTGTTTTTGTTTTGTTTTTGAATGTCAGAAATGTATATTTGTGAATGTTGAGATGTTATATTGGTTTCACTGGTAAAAATAAATAATTTAAATGGGTATATATTTTTTTTTTGTTAAGTTGCCTAATAATTATGCACAGTAATAGTCACCTGCACACACAGATATCCCCCTAAAATAGCTAAAACTAAAAACAAACTAAAAACTACTTCCAAAAATATTCAGCTTTGATATTAATGAGTTTTTTGGGTTCATTGAGAACATGGTTGTTGTTCAATAATAAAATTAATCCTCAAAAATACAACTTGCCTAATAATCCTGCACTCCCTGTATATATATATATATATACATATATATATATATATATATATATATATATATATATATATATATATATATATATATATAATTATTTTGGTTAATTTGTTAAATAAAGGCCGAACCGGCCATTTTAATCCAGCAGGTGTCAGTGTGGTCATTTTATATAGAGAGTTAAGGGGTATATGTATTTGTGTTGGTTGGTGCAGTAAGTTATCCGGCTGCCCTAGTCATGGTTGTATTGGCAGCTCATTTGATTATGTTTCTACCTTGACCACTGCTGGTGGTATTTTTCATATTCCAATAAACTTTACTTGGTGCCCACGTGAGGTGCAGCCATTTCTTATTTTGTATTGGCAAACCATTTTGATACTAAAGTCTAAATGGGTCCATAAGTTGTGTGTGTGTGTGTTCTCTGAAATTAACATGTCACTTGTGGTTCATTACTGACACTCCTGTTCTCTGTATAGGCATGCCAATGTGAGCAGCAAAGCCATTGAGCCAACATGGGTTCCATTCAGCACCACAGTGTCCATAGAAGAGAGGCTGTCCTTCTCCTTGAGGCTAATGACTGGTGAGTTAAGCAAAGAAAATATTTGGGGGGGGGGGGTGTTGTCTGAACTTTACAATGTAATCTCCTGTTTTGTCTATAGAGGACTGGAGTGGCCCTAGAAGTTCTCCCATCTATCAGCTTGGAGATATTCTCTACATAGAGGCCTCTGTGGACACTCAGAACCACGTTGGGCTGATCCTGTATGTTGACCGATGTGTGACCACCATATCTCCTGATCCCACCTCTTCTCCTAGTTATGGCCTCATTGAAGAAAATGGGTATGGTTTTTTTTTATGGGGGGTTATGTTTGTCGCCATAATGACCCCCACTCTTAACTGACCATTTTCTACAGCTGTCTAGTTGATGGAATGCAAGATGACGCCTCTTCAGCCTTCATCACCCCGAGGGTTGAGCCAGACAAGCTCCAGTTCACAGTGGATGCTTTCCGATTTCTAGGAAATGATGCCTCTCTGGTGAGGACAGTTTGCATTGACTGATACAGATGGGTGCCTTGTAAGAACTGATAACCTAATTTAAATAATTCCCAATCCAGATCTACATAACCTGTTACCTGAGAGCTGCTGCAACCACCCAGGTCCCTGATGCCATGACCAAGGCCTGTTCCTATAGCAAAGCCACACAAAGGTGAGATGGTAACCTGAAATGGTTGCTTGTTTTTCCATGGATTATTGCACACATTTCTGTGGTACTTTACCTAGAACAATGACTTTGAACCAATAACGAGGTGGATTTCTGAAATGGTATAAACAGCCGATTGTAATGCGAAATTGGCCATCGATCATTGTACATGATATGGAGAAAAATCATCCATGGGCTAATGGTAATACCTGCTGCCAGCATGATCCATATTGTACCATGCATTTGCTTTTGGAATAGACTCCTTGGTGTTTGCCCTTCCCAACAAGATTGGCGCTGCCCCTCATGCACACTGGATGGCTTTACAGCTATAGTTGGGTTTTTTTGTTCTCCCAGGAGTGGGGGCAGTTGGTGATGGATATTCAGAGTCTGTCAGTGCAGTTTGCTTCATATTAATTCCTCTTTAATAAAAGCACTTGTTGCTGTAACCCAAGTGCACCTGGTAGGCATTGGCCCCAAGAAGTTAACAAATGCTACTCTACAGCATTAGTTCACCAGAACTTCAAGTCTTGCTTCTAAATGTAGACTTGTCTAACAATTGTCTTCTCTAGCTGGTCTGCAGTTGAGGGCCCCAGCAGTATCTGCCAGTGTTGTGGTACAGGCACCTGCAGCAACCCTACTAATCTGGTTTCTGGAGGAAGGGGCAGATTTGGAAGGCCAAGAGGCAAGAGGGACGTCTTGGATGGTGAGTTATTAACTGGCAGCTGCTAGATACAATGTTATGAATGTAGGTGATCTCTAGTGAGTACATTAATGGCTATTGGAGTAATGTTAGACATGACTATCAAATTGGTATTGTGCTGTAAAGAAGAAAAGGGGGTGCTGTAAAGAAAAGGGCTGCGTTAAATGAAAGTTCATAATGAGCATAAACGCGAAAAAGTCCTCTCGTGATGCCAATGATTCACAAACGCAACAAATCCCTCCACCACATTGCACGCTTTTCAGATAGCAAGTGGTATGATCTTTGATCGACAATCGGATGATGGCTCTTATTTAGGAAAGGCCTTCCCTATGATGGAGCAGGACACATGGGGGTAGATTCACAAAGGGTGTCCTAACTTTGCTGCGGCGTAGCGAGTTTACACTATGCCGCCGTAAGTTAGCGAGGCAAGTACATGATTCTCAAAGTACTTGCCTGCTAAGTTACTGCGGCGTAGCGTAAATCGGGCGGGGCGTAAGGGCGGCTAATTCAAATTTGGCTGAGGGGGTGTGTTTTATGTTAATGGAGCTTGATCTGACGTGATTGACGTTTTTTGGAACGGCGCATGCGCCGTCCGCCTACATATGTGTGCATTGCGGCAACGTACGCCGCACGGGCCTATTGGTTTCTACGTGGACATAAATGATGTAAATCCCTAGTCACGGATGACTTGCGCCAACAATGTAAAATTTTCGAATTTCGAAGCGAGAACGGCGGCCATACTTTAACATTACTATTCCAACTATTTGATGGAATAACTTTAGGCCTGATAATGCGTTACGTAAACGGCGTATCTGTACTGCGTCGGCCGAGCGTACATTTGTGAATAGGCGTGTCTAGTGATTTACATATTCCACGCCGACCGATTGCGCCGTCCTATCTTAGGTTTAAGTTTATCTCTGTTTGAGAATACACTTAAACTTAGGTCGGCGTATCTACTGATACGCCGACCTAACTCTTACTGAATCTAGCTATTGGTCTAGGTCAGTGATGGCGAACCTTGGCACCCCAGATGTTTTGGAACTACATTTCCCATGATGCTCCACTACACTGCAGAGTGCATGAGCATCATGGGAAATGTAGTTCCAAAACATCTGGAGTGCCAAGGTTCGCCATCACTGGTCTAGGTCCTTGAGCCAGATCCAAAGAAGCTAATCTTGTTCAATGGGGGGGACTCAAAGTTAACCCAGAAAGGAAGCGTAACAGAATGACACCCAGAGACTTTTGAAGGACAAGGGGTACTCCTGTGCCAGCGTCACTAGTAACTCTTGGGTCTAGGTTCACCCTGTGCCCCTTTTGGGCATAGGGTGACTGAGAACTGATGTCCCGGATTACATGAGATGGGACATTAACCACTTAACACCCGCCCGTCGCCAAATGACGGTGGGCGGTATGCTCTATTGTTCCGACAGGACGTCATATGACAACCTGTCATTCAAAGCCTCTAGGGCGCACGCCGCTGGCGGCGCGCACCCGTCACTGGGAACACAGTGTGCGTGCCCAGCGTGGTAAAAGAATAAAAGTAGTAGTTGAAGAGGTGGAAGGGTAATGGGTTCAGGTGTAACTTTTGTTCGAAAACACTCCTGCTTCCAGCAACACAGCTTTTGTTGCCACTATAGCTAGAGTGGGTATTGTGCACCTGGATAGCCTCTCGCTAACCTAGCAGCCAGGATGTCACACAGAATCCTGGTAAAGTCTGTCACAGACCTTCCCAAGATGGAGGTACATTCGGTCCAAAATTCTCTCAGCACAGGATTAAGCACCTGATCTCTTCTTGAACTTGGAACTGACAGGCGACCATCATTCAGCCTTTCAGTAATGATGCGTCCTTCGATGAAGTTTAAGGCCTCTCCTGAGCTACCAGCCTCTTTGTCGGTGCTCTCCAAGACATGTTCTTCATCGAGTGGCTTCCTCCCTCAGGACGGACAGCTCAGGACCACTTTGCAAGCGTAGACCAAGTCTGACTACCGGCCTACTTAGTAGATCACAACTCCGGACCAACATGGTCTCAGAGCCAATGGACACGCACCCCCGGCCAGGAGGGCCACACACCGGGGTGGTGGGACGACAGACCCAGGATCGATGACCCTGGACTAGTGATGTCTGTCCCTTAAGTACTCCTCCCCAGCATGCACAGTGGGACAATCAACTCTGATTGCTGAAGGGGAACACCCAAAACACCTTGACCTGACTGCTGCCACCCTCGGCCTGGGGTGGTAACGGCACCCCAGACAACAGTGGTCACTCGCAGTACAGCCATGGCTGGAACAGAGGACCACATTTTGTGAAATATCAGTTTGAGTCAACTAACTCTCAGACTACCCTCTTAATTTAAAGCAGCGCCAGCTAGAAAGTAGCAGGCCGCTACATTAATATAAGGGGGGTGGGGATTGAAAGCATTGGGTCTTAATCTATAAGAGAGGGAGCTCCCCTATAGATTACTTGACGTTTTGTGGGCAAAACGGTGTATAACACCCTATCACAGAAAAGGTGGTGATCTAGGGAGCCACATTCTTTTCTAGTGGGGATTTTACTTAGATTTAAAATAAAAAATATATTTAACCTAGAGTGGTCCATGGGGATTCATTTGAATAACTTTTCAAGAAATCTTAGTAAGGGTATTGGCTTGGATCCTGAATGCTGGTATTTTGCTGTAGTGTCCTAGATTAACAAATTAAGGGGTTGGTCAACCTTCCCTTCTACCTAAAAGGTCCCTTGGACAGTAGGGAAAAGTTAGAACTGGTCCAGTTTGGAGAGGGAGAGACCCAATATTGACTGAAGGAACAACTTTAGGATTTGAGGGTCTAAAATGGGTGCCAACTGCTGGATATTTGTGTAAAAGCTAAGATTGACTGCAGACTCTCAAAACTGCATGGAATTGTACAGAAATGTCTATTGATCTCTCACTTTTCTCTTAAGAACCCCACACAGAAGAGGGACAAACTGTGACCACTCTGGGACCTCTGCTTGTGATTGGACCTTCACAAAGGGATGTTGCGGCTGCAGTGACGAGGGAAGAGTCTGCCCCTGCGGAGCTCTGGGTGTTGGTGGCTGTCGGATGTCTTAGTCTTCTTGTTGTCATGGTGTGTACAGTGTTCATTGGGAAGTCTCTGAAAAAGCCACAGTATCTGCTGTCAGTGAAAAAATAAAAAAAAACTCCATTTAATCATCGTCTATTGATTTTTAATTTTAATGTTATGAGCTTGCAAGCCTGAAATGGACTTCTTACTATTGGTATAAAGGTATTTTTCTGAGTCCTAGATTTGTCTAACATGCCATCGGCATCTTCGACCCAAAGATACTGTTAATAGTAGACAACCCTTACTGACAATACTAATGGAGTTTGGGGTCTGATATGAAGGCTTTATCGAATGTGTCCTTTATGGTAAGTCCATCGCTTATTGGAACTATTATAAAGTAATAATATAACACTGAAATTAGACCATGTTTAGTATCCCCTTTTTATCCAGTAGTGATATTTGGGGATGGTCCCGATGTTTGCGTCGCATGGAAGTTCGACTCAAACACTGGGTGTTTGCAGAATATATGGGGGTGCTTGCAGCAAGTTTGTCCGCCATGAATTTCCCCATGATGCACTGTGAAATTGCAGTGCATTAATGGCTGCTGACTAGCCAAAGCATGCACCTGACCTGCATGCTTTGGCCAAATCACAGTATGTGCTGTGAGCCATGATTGGGTGCCGTTGACCAATCATGGCTCAAGTCCACTCCACACTAAAGCTGCTTACATGGTGGGGTGTGTCTCTACAGAATTAGGACATATCATACACCTGAGATGCTATTTAAATGAGAGCGTGGAGATGCACAGGATTAAGTGTGTGTGTATTAAAAAATAAATATATATTTTTTATATATATATATATATATATATATATATATATATATATATATATATATATATATATATATATATATATAATCTAGCATGGTGGTCTCCCAAATCATTACCAGAGGGAAATGAGCAGGCTGCTTGTTCCCATGTTGATGGGGACAAAAGCCTCTTCCAACAACCCTGGCTGGTGGTTGTCAGGGTCTGAGGGCAGGGGACTTATCGGAATCTGGAAGCCCCTTTAACAAGGGAGATCCGCGGCTACCCCTCCAATGTGAATGGGTACAAAATAAAAACCACAGCAGTTTTTGACAATTCTTTTATTAGAGAAATGTCCATCAATCATGCCACCTGCTGGACCCCAAAAAAAATATCAGCAGGTGGCCCTGCCCTTGCCTATATAAGAGCCGTCAAAGTGAAGACAGCAGTTGCTGGGAGGCCTCTCCATGGAGGCAGCCATTTCTTGGGTTTGGGCAGTGTGATTGAAGATGATGGACATCACAGGACACCCCCCCCCCCCCTTATTTAAAAAATAAGTGGGGGGGGGTGTTCTGAGATGTCCTGCATGATTGAAGATGGTTGGACATCGCAGGACTATCCCCCCCCCCCCCACACCGACACACACCGACACTTTTTTTTTATTGCTTTTTTAAATAAAGGGGGGGGGGGTGTCCTGTGATGTCCATCCATCTTCAATCATGCAGCCCAGACCTGATAAATCTCCACCTCCATTGAAGGCCTCCTGGCAACTGCTGTCTTTTTGCTTTGACGGCTCTTATATAGGGGTGGGGCCACCCACTGATTTTTTGTTTTTTTGTTTTTTTGTTTTTTATAGGTAGGGGTACAATGATGCCCATTCGGGGTGTGTGTGGCTGGAAAGGGGGTTGTGGTTAGAGTCTGAGATGAAGGAAGGACCCAGATCCTACACCACAATATAAATATGTATTCCAGAAAGTTTAGCAATCGGCAGATAAAGATACTCCAAACACCTGGGGTTAGCGCTTTAATCATCCTGGCACCATGGTTATTATGGTGTCTGGTCATTGAAGCGCATTATTTTATTGTATTATAAAATTAAACCATTTAACTCACCATAATGCTGAATCAGTGGAAGCCTTGAGCTTATCGGGTGCCCCCAGCAGAGTGTCTTTACATCAGGTGCCCCCAAAGGCAGAGGCCCTCCTTACATTGGGTGTCCCCAGCAGCGGAGCCCTCCTTACAGATCTGTGTCCCCAAGCAACAGCGCCCTTCTTACTTCAGTGTCCCTGGCAGCAGCGGAGCCCTCCTTACAGAGTGATCTGTGTAGCGCGGCAGCTACAGTACCTGGCAGTTCCCGGCTTGTGTGTGTGTTCTGTGGAGAGGGGAGAAGCTGGTTGGCTGCCCTGCCCCTCTTCACTGAGCACAAGGGGAAATAATCCTTGTGGTGGCCATCTTTTTGTAGCCCGCTTTTCCTAAAACATTCCTGTGTTTTTTTTTTTTTTTTTTTCTTCTTCCCCCTGGGACAAAAGCAAAATCCTGGGAAAATAATCGGGACAAGCTAAATTCGGGACAAGGGTCCCAAATTCAGGATTGTCCTGGGAAATTCGGGACTGTTGGCACTATGGGTATTAAGGGAATCCGGACAAATGTATGATGGTGAGGTGTCTGTACCCAGTGTGGAGATACTTGCATTGCGGCTTAGTGTAGGGGCGCATCACTGGGGGGTAGCTAGGTGCAACAGGAAGTGGGGATACTTAGTTTGTAGCTCTCTGGGCGGGCCAAGGCAGTTGTTTCAGTACATGTGGCTAGAGCAAAGGGGTGGTGCTCATCATTCAGGAAGGAAAGTGGAAGAGGTAACATACAAGCTGTAGTGCTTTTCCCTCCCTTCATTTACCAGTTGAATGGATGTATGTGTGTTTTTTGTTTTGTTGTTTCAGGGTGCTGTTGGCAGGGGTCTCTGGTTCCTGAAGGTCGGAATGGTGATGGTATATTTACATATATCTGGTGTGCAGGCCCGGACTAGGATAAAAAATAGGCCCAGGCATTTGAGACTAAGCAGCGAGACCCCTTTACATTACACAGCACCCTGCACCCCTTTACATTACACAGCACCCTGCACCCCTTTACATTACACAGCACCCTGCACCCCTTTACATTACACAGCACCCTGCATCTCTGGACCCCTTTACATTACACAGCCCCCCCACAGTTTGTTACACAGACACCCCCTAACAGTTCTGGACCCCCTGCATGTTACACTGGGGAGAGATGTGACATGCGGCCCACCGGGCATATGCCCGGTATTCCCTTTGGCCAGTCCGGGCCTGCTGGTGTGGTACGGGTTGGGACCTATCTTGGTATGGGTACCTTTCCCTAACTGGTAATATGGACTATCGAACATCAAGCTGAAGGTGCAAGAAGGAGGTATGCATTTGTCCCTGTGCAGAAAGGGGCCAGGATGCTGTGGTGGTGGTCAGTCGATGAAATAGTGGGACCTTCTTTTAGGAACCTCAGACGTAGCAGTGAAATGTTTTCTGGTTAAAATATGTTGGTTATAAATATGTGTTGTGTGTGTATATATATATATGTATTTTGTGTGTATTATATATGTATATATAATTTGAATAGAAAAAGTTATTTTTATACAATTTTTGTTGGCCATTTAATCCAGACAGTGTCATGTGTTTCATTGGTTTAGTAAGTAATGGTCAGGGCAGCTAACATATCAGCATTACACCAGTCAAGTAGATTTCAGTTCTTTTTAAATAAAGATTTTGGCCCCTTTTACACGGGCGGACCGTTCAGGTCCGCCTGTCAGTTTTTTTTAGGCAGATGTAAACGGACGCTCCGTACACCTCGAGGGAGCCACGGATGTCAGCGGTGATATGTCCGACCACTGACACACGACTCCCCCAAGTGTGACGGATGGAAACACTATTTTCCATCCATCTGGCGGATTGGATGAAGGTGGACTCCACAGCCCATCTTCATCCTATCCCCCTCATAGGGCAGAGCGGCGCTCTGACAGTGTGCAGAGACAGACCTGTCATCTGCCTGCTCAGCGGGGATCGACGGAGTGATCCCCGCTGAGCAAAGCAGAACCCGTACACGGACATGTCCGTGAGAAAGGGCCCATAAACACTATTGGCCTTCTTTCTATATAGATACAGTACACCCCTCACATTTTTGTAAATATTTGATTATCTTTTCATGTGATAACACTGAAGAAATTACACTTTGCTACAATGTAGTAAGTGTACAGCTTGTATAACAGTGTAAATTTGATGTTCCCTCAAAATAACTCAACACACAGCCATTAATGTTTAAACCGCTGGCAACAAAAGTGAGTACACCCCTAAGTGAAAATGTCCAAATTGGGCCCAAAGTGTCAATATTTTGTGTGGCCACCATTATTTTCCAGCACTGCCTTAACCCTCTTGGGCATGGAGATCACCAGAGCTTCACAGGTTACCACCGGAGTCCTCTTCCCCTCCTCCATGATGACATCACAGAGCTGGCGGATGTTAGAGACTTTGTGCTCCTCCACCTTCCATTTGAGGAGCCCCACAGATCAATGGGGTTTAGGTCTGGAGACATGCTTGGCCAATTCATCACCTTTACCCTCAGCTTCTTTAGCAAGGCAGTGGTCATCTTGGAGTTGTGTTTGGTGTTATGTTGGAATACTGCCCTGCGGCCCAGTCTCTGAAGGGAGGGGATCATGCTTTGCTTCAGTATGTCACAGTACATGTTGGCATTCATGGTTCCCTCAATGATCTGTAGCTCCCCAGTGCCGGCAGCACTCATACAACCCCAGACCATGACACTCGCACCACCATGCATGACTGTAGGCAAGACACACTTGGCTTTGTACTGTTCACCTGCCTACCGCCACACACGCCACCATCTGAACGAAATTAGTTTATTTTGGTCTCATCAGACCGCAGGACATGGTTTCAGTAATCCATGTCCTTAGGCTGCTTGTGTAAAGCAAACTGCGGGCTCTCTTGTGCATCCACTCAGAAAAGGCCTCACCATTAGTGTTGAGCAGAATACGCCATATTCGATTTCGCGATATATCTCCAATATATAGTCGAATATTCGAGATATATTCGCTAAATTCGAATATTCGTGATATTTTATCGAAATGAAAGGATTGCGAATGCGAAAATAATTGCGAAATTTCGATAACTGCGGTAGGAGCACTCTGGCTCAGAATATTCTTGATATTTTTTCGAAATTTCGCAAAATGCAAATGCGATATTGATGGCGAAATTTCGACAACAGCGCTAGGATCACTCTGATTGGCTCAGAATATTCATGATATTTTACAATACAAAATAATTGCGAATATTCGGCAAATGCGGAAGGAGCACTCTGATTGGCTCAGAATATTCTTGATATTTTACAATAGAAAATAAAAAGTGTTTTGCATTGGTGGTGATTCTTTACTCTATCCATCTGTCACAGCCATTTGTCAATCAAACACCTTGAAGATTGAACACGTTCATGCTGCATGCTTTGGACTTTTTTTCACTTCACATATCAAAGACATTTTTATGAAAGATTATTTTTCTATTATTGGGACTATATTTCTTTATATATTTGTTTCACTGTGTATTTCACAAGTTATTTGCGCTTGCTTATTTTATAATTTGCCTACATGTCTTGTCACTAGACATATTTTTTATTCTTGTAGAGCGACTCCATTTTCTGTCTTGTATTAATTTATGTTGTATAACATTTGAGTTGCTGCTGTATTCTCCCCTTTTAAGGTATGCGCAATTTTTTCCTTCTTACAAAAAAAAAAATCAAACATACAAATATTCATAACAGAAACATACACAAAGCCCCCCCTTTTGCATCAGAGACAGAGTTCTCTTACCACAGTTATCGAAAATTCGCAATCATTTTCGCATTCGCGAAAATTCGCATTTTTTTTTTATATTCGGCAACATAAAAGGATTGCCTCAGCTTAGCTACTCGGCCCAGGGTCTCTAATCATACCAGCAATGCTTTTAGACGTCGATGTGATCTGTTTTAAAAATAAAATTGAAAAAATGCGAATATTCGGAATTGCGAATATTCACCGCGAAATTCGAAATATATCGCGAATACTCGAATATGCCATATTCGAGCCGAATATTCGCAATACGAATATTCGTGAGCAACACTACTCACCATGGTCGACCAAAGGAGTTGAGAGCAGATGTTCAGGATCTTTGGGAAATGGACGTATGAGTGCTGCCAGCATTGCTGCAGAGGTTGAAGGGGTGGGGGGGGTCAGCCCTCAGACCATATGCCGTACACTGCATTGAAGTGGTCTGCGTGGCATAGAATACATTAAGGTGAAAATGGGGAATTTAAAAGCCCCTTAAAGTGGCTCCCAGCCCCCCCCCCCCCCCCCAGCATGTGAATCGAGTACATTGTACCCCTACACCAAAATTAAAGAGGCCTCCCACCAACTGCTGTCTTTTTGCTTTGACAGCTATTAAATAGGCAAGGGTGGGGGCCACCCTCTAATGTAATGGATGACCCCACCCCCTCTGTCACATGACATCAGTAGGGGTGGTGTCACTCAGTTATGGCACTGGGTGGCCCCACCCTTGCCTATATCAGCTGTCAAAGCCAAGCGAGGTAAAGCTTTCATTTTTATATTCTTTGGGTCCAGTGAATGAAGATTTACAACATCGCAGGACACTTTTAATTAAAGGAATTGTCAAACTGTCCTTTGTGGCTTTTACTTTGTACCCATTCACAAAAAATGAAAAGTCTGTCCCCCAATACCCATTCACATGGGGGGCTAGGATCTGGGGTTCCCCTTGTTAAAGGGCACTTACAGATTCTGGTTGCTGGAAGAGGCTCTTGTCCCCAACATAAAGGTGCTTTTGGGCTCCCCAAAGCCCCCTGGTATGGTTCATGAGGGGGGCCCACCCACTTCCCCCTTTCCTGGCCTACCAGGCGGCTTGCTCAGATAAGGGTCTGGTATTGATTTGTGTGGAGTTACCCTTAAAGTCTATGCCTTGGTAGGCCAAGATCTCACACAGTGCAGCAAAAGAGGCTTTGGCCTAGTTCCTCTGGCTTTTTATCTCCTCCCCCACAGCCCTTTGCTGCTGCCTGATTGTAAACTCCCTATTGGAAGAGCCTGAGCCAGACAACTGCCAATCAGGAGTTTACAAACACGCAGTTCTGAGTGTCTGTATGGAGAGAGAAAGGGGTGAGAACACACACACACACACACACACACACACACACACACACACACACACACACACTATATATATATATGGCCACTGTGTAAGCAGCCTTAGTGTGGTGCCTGGACTTGGCACCTGAGCCGAGATTGGCCAAAGGATGCAAGTCAGGTGCATGCTTTGGCCAATCAGCAGCTGTCAACGCACTAAGATTTCACAGTGCATTATGGTGCGCTCTGTGGTGGGCAAACTTTCTGTGAGCGCCCCATATGATCTGCGAATAAACGCATGTTTGAGTTGAACTTACACGACTCAAACATACATCTGGAGCATCCCTACTGGATAAAAGGATACCAAACGTGGTCTCATTTCACAATATGGTATACTTTACAAGTTCAAAGAATCAATGGACTTACCAGCAAGGACACATTGGGTACTAGACTAGATCAGATGACCAATGGAGAAGCAGTACCGTCAGCGGTCCCCATAGTCTCTTTATCCCCTAAATCTAACATAGACAATATACACCAGAGAAGCTGTATAAATGAAAGTGTAGACACATACACACCTATGCACTAGATGTAATGGGTACCCAGCTTATTTAATACATGTTATGGAGATTCTCCAAACTCCATTGATATTGTCGGGCGTCCAACAGTATCTTTGGGCCAAAGATGCCAATGGAGCCAGGTACATGCCATTTTAGCATGTTAGACAAAGCTAGGACTCCCCATTATACCAAGAGTAATACATCCATTTTTCTTTCAGGCTCGCAAGCTCATAGCATTAAAATGAAATCAATAGACGATGATTAATTATTTGTTTTATTTTTCCACAGACAGCAGATACTGTGGCTTTTTCAGAGATTTCCCAATGAACACTGCACACACCATGACAACAAGAAGACTAAGACATCCGACAGCCACCAACACCCAGAGCTCCGCAGGGGCAGACTCTTCCCTCGTCACTGCAGCCGCAACATCCCTTTGTGAAGGTCCAATCACAAGCAGAGGTCCCAAAGTGGCCACAGTTTGTCCCTCTTCTGTGTGGGGTTCTTAACAGGAGAAAAGTGAGAGATCAATAGACACATTTCTGTACAATTCCATGCAGTTTAAGAGCCTGCAGTTAATCTAGCTTTTACACAAATGTCCAGAAATTAGCACCCATTTTAGACCCTCAAATCCTTAAATTGTTCAAGTCAATATTGACAGAATTTGGATGAAACTAATGGTTAACTTCCTAGGTTGTGGTATGAGCTGTTGGAGGATCCCCCCTATTCTAGTTATGATAGAAGTGACAGTGGGAAGGTTTCCACTGGTGACAAGCAATATAAAGCCATCAGGATTCAGGGAGTCCCGGAGCGAATGGAGTTAAGGGGAGGGACAGCATGACAGGGATGAACTGGCCATAGGAGGAAGGGGAGGTGTAGCCTGTTAGGGGGCGGCAGAGGCGGGAAGAGCGGAGGAAGTGACGTATCGTCATTCCTCCAATGGTAGCTGAAGAGTTCCAGCCAGGTTTAGACCTTTCACTGGTCCTAGTGAGATTGTCTAGAACCTTCAGGTCCCTGGTGAAAAAAACGAGACCCCCCGACTACCGCCAGGGCCCCTTCCATCAGTCCTGGCACCCTTTACTCCTTTAAATCTCACGGCAAGTCACATGACTTGGTTGCGAGTGTGAACCAAGCCTTATGATCCAGCATCTTGGGGAGATATTCTCCAACTCTTAAAACTGAATTTGAAAACATATTCAATACTTGAAACCCGTTGGCAGGGATCCAGTCACAATTTGTACCACATTGAGTTTCGTCTGTTCCTGTAATCAAATGTCACAAAACATCCTCAGTGTTGCCTCTAGCCCTGTTCTGACAGATTTATCCCCTGCACAGGTTACGAGGGATACCCCGATTTGATTAGAACGATCATCTCCTCTTAGTACATGCCAGTATTGTTTAAAAAAAAAAGTCAGCGCACCGCCAGGAATATGCCAACCTCACCGCCCTGCTAGAATCCGAGAAGGATGGGAATTTACACTATAGCTGGTCTTTTTACATACTCTGAGTATGCATTACTTTTTTGTTTTATTTTAATAAAAGGTAAATTGAATTTCATACGATGGAAAGTCTTCTTTCATTCAATGGGGGGGGGGGGGGTCTCAAAGTTTACCCAGAAAGGAGATTAGCTTCTTCTAATCTGGCTCAAGGACCTAAACCATCTGCCCCGCTCCATCATAGGAGAGGCCTTTCCCAGATGAGAGCAGTCATCCAATTCTGGATTGGCGATTGTCATGGACCTTAGAATGCTTAAGTGTTTCTACTTGAAATCTGTTACACAGTGGGGGGGGGGGGTCTTCTGCCCTGTCTTAAGGCTAACCCCCCCCCCCCCTCCAGACGGCTCCATGGTCTGGAGGAAAAGCATTGTTCTGCGTTTGGCTGTTTGTGTACTGCGATTGCCCCTTGGGGCTTCTGTCTCATTACACATATCAGTCCTCCTATTCAAGCTATCGGACCAATCCCTGCTGACCCTGTTTCAAGTCTTCATTTGCATGGCCAAGGGGACCTTATTGAGAACTACAATGTACTTTATAATTGACCAATAGGAAAGGGGTTGTTGGGGGCAGCATGTTCAAACTGCTGTACAAAAGTGTGTTGTGTGCATCCAATAAAAGTTTCCTGTTCGAACACATACAGCCTGCCTGGTGTTTGTTCTGATGGATTTCAAACAGCACATAGCTGTAGTTCGAATCCCAGAGCCTTGGATGACCGAACCATCAGACGTTGCAATCTGATTCAATAGCAGCAGAGGAGTATCGGGAGAGTGGAACCGAGCGAGCAAGGGTCTCGTTACCACTTGCCATCTGGTAAGTGTGCTGTGGTGAAGGGATTGGTCATGTTGCGTTTGTGAATCATTAGCATCACGAGAGTACCCTGAAAAGAGAGCCCCTAACCTTCACTTTGAGTGATTCACCATTTAAATTTTTAGCGTTTATGCTCATTATCATTTAGGGCAGCCCTTTTTCTTTACAGCACAATACCAATTTGAAAGTCATGTCAAAAGTTACGCCAATACTTGTTATCACCTACATTCATAACATTGTATCTAGCAGCTGCCAGTTAACTCACCATCCAAGACGTCCCTCTTGCCTCTTGGCCTTCCAAATCTGCCCCTTCCTCCAGAAACCAGAGCAGTAGGGTTGCTGCAGGTGCCTGTACCACAACACTGGCAGATACTGCTGGGGCCCTCAACTGCAGACCAGCTAGAGAAACCAATTGTTAGACAAGTCTACATTTAGAAGCAATACTTGAAGTTCTGGTGAACCAATGCTGTAGAGTAGTATTTAACTTTGTGGGGCCAAAGCCTACTGGATGCAATAGTATGCTAAAGATATGCTTTTATTAAAGGAGGAATTATAAACCTTACCTGCACAAGTGCATTGATCATGTAGTTTCATGTGTTGGCAATACAGCCAGCCCCCCCCCATTCCTTGTAACTTACACTCAAAACACAAGGCATGGCACTAAACAGGTTAATGCATGACCTCTAACAGAGACCTGATATTTTCTGAGAAGCTTTATGTATCCCACAATCCCTGGATCCGAGTTCTGCAGTGGAACTAGTAAATTGGATCAAATTAAAGCCCTATTAAGCATGCCTCGTGCATGCTCTACTTCCCTGAAGATTGTCCAATCAGTGCTCATGTGATCTCCAAGGTTTTGATCACATAGCATCTGTGGATGGACTAGGAGCAGCATACACATCACAGCAGTTCACTGGCAGATCGGCCAATAGCTACACCAGGGCTCAAAATTTCAAGTCCTGAGCTACTAGCCAGGCCTCAAGGGTTACTCACCACCAGTTGCCCCACCCAACCCCTGCCCCTAAACACACCCTCATATTTTATCACATGAAATTACACTTAATAACTTAATTCTGCATAGAACATTAACAACTTTATCCATACCCAAAAATGCAGCCATGTCCCGGTCCTCAGTGCAGCCTGTGTTCCAGCGATCATAGGGGGATGAGAGGGGAGAGCCACCACCTGGCTAAATAGAGCGCTGAGGAACAAGACAGCTTTCATTACAATAGCTGTGCGTTTCCCCCCTGTGTGGCGCCATAGACAGCCCCTTGTCCGGGGAACTTTGACAGACAGATCACCGTCCCAGGATTGGACGGTGATCTGTCTATCAAAGTGCCCGGACAAGGGGGAGGGGCTGTATATGGCACCGCACGGTGGGGAAACATAACTATTGTAATGAAAGCTGTCATGTTCCCCAGCGCTCTAATTAGCCAGGCGGCGGCTCTCCTCCCCTACGATAGCTGGGACACAGGCAATACAACCCGGGCCGACGGTGGTGCTTGTCCCCCCCCAGGCAGCCCACACTCACCCCCTCTCAAAACCCACTCGCAAAATGCGAGCTGATTTTGAGGGCTGAGCTCCACTTCCACTGAGGTGACAAGTGTATAAACTTCTGGGCGGAAGGCATCAATTATTTATTTGATACCATTGTAGATGCCTTTCATCAGTTAAGGAACTGAATGATTTTTTTTTTTTAAATCTTGAAACTGGGCCTAGTGTTTTTATTCTAATGGGAAGATGGCAAAAATGTTTTCCAGTGGTCTAAGGCTTAAAGATTTACTCCTCACTGAGAATTCACTAGCCAAAACCCTACAGACCATAAAAAAAAAAAAACACACACACACACACACACACACACTATTGGTCAAAGTTTGAAGACCAGCACTCTGTCAGATTGGTATTGCCATCTGTATCCCTGCTGCAGATTCTCTCCTACTGGTGAAATGGTTATACTGAAAGGAAACCAGTCTAATGGTGCTTCAGTAGGGGTTCCCAACATTCTTACACCAATTGTGTCTAGGTTGTGGCAAACATGTGTCACTGGACCAGTTAAGATCTATGCAGGAGGAGCTTTCCATCCAAAACCAAGACTTTAAAATTATAGATTTAGTAGTGAGCCACTAGATGGCCAATAAGTGAGGCTCATGATTTGCAAGCATGCTGATCTTTTGACACAGAACAGCAATACCTCATGCTAGGTCCATACTCCTTCAGCCTTTACTTCACAAATTCTGATTGACCACATTACAGGTCTGCCCAAAACATTAAGACAAAGTAGTAGAGAAACATAGGTTTAGCATCCCACCCAGAGGTTTGCCCTTCATCTTTCCCAATCCAGAAAGAAGTGCATAGGCAATTATAACCCGAAGAGCCAAAGGCAGCTTATGTCCAAATGTTTTTTTCCCCCCTCCCAAGCTTAGACATGACTGCATGTCCTAAGAGCCAATGCAGGGGTCCAACACCCAGACTGGTATTGGTCTGTTGACTGGGCTGCACAGCGGGAGGCAAGCGCGACTATGGCCAGACTGCAGTCGCCACTTCAACGCTATGCAGAAATGTCCTCTCCTGGTTCTTTGGGAGGAGCCGTTAATATGATCCAGTGCTTTAGCTCCTCCTGCCCTGCTGAAAGGATGACATTGTTGGCAGGATTGTGACCCTGCTGAGGACAGGCTGGAATCTGCCTCTGCCCTGCCAAAGGTAGGGCTGCAAGGGAGGCAGAGTGAAAAAAGGGGCACCAATTACAGAGAAAAGGGAGCCCGATATGAAGGGAACTGCACTTACCCATCACCAACTGCCCACCTACCCCCCCCAACACACAACCAGACCACAGCGGTGCAAACACCAAGGTATTTATCCTAAAAAGCAGATGCATGCTACCATATGGATCATGCTGGCAGCAGGTATGACCATTAGTCCTTGGATGTTTTTCTCTATATTATGTATAATGGTTGCTGGCCAATGTCCCTGTAAAATCTGCCGTTATACATTTTAGAAAGCCACCACGTTATCGGTTCACAGAGTCATTGTTCTAGGTATAGTACCACAGAAATGTGTTCAATAATCCATGGAACCACAAGCAACCATTTCAGGTTACCATCTCACCTTTGAGTGGCTTTGCTATAGGAACAGGCCTTGTTCATGGCATCAGGGACCTGGGTGGTTGCAGCAGCTCTCAGGTAACAGGTTATGTAGATCTGGATTGGGAAGTATATAAATTAGGTTGTCAGTTCTTACAAGGCACCCATCTGTACCAGTCAATGCAAACTGTCCTCACCAGAGAGGCATCATTTCCTAGAAATCGGAAAGCATCCACTGTGAACTGGAGCTTGTCTGGCTCAACCCTCGGGGTGATGAAGGCTGAAGAGGAGTCATCTTGCATTCCATCAACTAGACAGCTGTAGAGAAAAGGTCAGTTGAGTGGGGTCATTATAGCAGCAACACAACCCCCCCCCCCCCCCCGAAAAAAAAAAAAAAAAAAAAAAACACCCCATACCCATTTTCTTCAATGAGGCCATAACTAGGAGAAGAGGTGGGATCAGGAGATATGGTGGTCACACATCGGTCAATATACAGGATCAGTCCAACGTGGTTCTGAGTGTCCACAGAGGCCTCTATGTAGAGAATATCGCCAAGCTGATAGATGGGAGAACTTCTAGGGCCACTCCAGTCCTCTATAGACAAGACAGGAGATTACATTGTAAAGTTCAGACAACAGTCCCCCCTCCTAATTAATTTTCTTTGCTTAACTCACCAGTCATTAGCCTCAAGGAGAAGGA
Source organism: Rana temporaria (assembly GCF_905171775.1). Taxonomy (NCBI): domain Eukaryota; kingdom Metazoa; phylum Chordata; class Amphibia; order Anura; family Ranidae; genus Rana; species Rana temporaria. The sequence continues at coordinate 467,579,045 of NC_053491.1, read as the reverse complement.
CAGCCTCTCTTCTATGGACACTGTGGTGCTGAATGGAACCCATGTTGGCTCAATGGCTTTGCTGCTTACATTGGCATGCCTATACAGAGAACAGGAGTGTCAGTAATGAAATCATGTTAATTCGAGAGATCCACATTAACAGTTTAACCACTTGCCACCCACCGTCAAACAACAGCGGAGCTGTGTGGCTCTTGTTCTGGGACGCCATCCCAAAACAGGCACGCAGCACGACTGCACCATGCCGCTAGGACATGGCACGACCCTGATCTCTGTAAAAAGCTGTAATTCTAAGCATGTGATTGACTGTGTCCAATCGCAGAAAGTCACATGTAAACACAGATGCCAGTAACTGACGCTCTTTGCCTCACAGTGTGTGGCGAGGAAAGCCGATCAGCGGCATCTCCTCACATAGGGACAACAAAACATGTAATCAGAACACTGATCATCAGTGCCCCGATTATATCGCCACCTCATCAGTGCCCACTAGTGATGGAAGCTTCACAAAATGTTTTAGTTAATAAAAACCCTCAGCAGCGATTAAATATCACCAAAAGAAAGTGACATTTGTGTGAAGATTATATAATAAAAAAAAAATAATAAAAAAAAGTATTTGGGTACAGTGTTGCATGACCACACATTTGTCATTCAAAGTGACAGCGCTGAAAGCTGAAAAAATGGCCTGGGCAGGAAGGAGGTGCAAGTGCCCTGTAGGCAAGTGGTTAATGGGGTCACTTTTAAAAGAACATAAACAGCACCATGGTAGCTGCCATTGCCAACTTGTTTGTTACCAGGATGACAACCTATGATTTGCAACTATCTAGCAAGTTACTGACATAACTAGTATGAAGGATGGTAGTTCAAAATGGCTCCTTCCTTTGGCTGGAAAGCAATTCACAAGATAGTGATGCCAGATTCAGTACAACATCCCTGAAGCTTGCACTTATAATTTGAGGCTAGATGCTTTTGCCCACTCAAAATTTAGAATTCATATTACCTCTAGTGTTGCTCACGAATATTCGCATTGCGAATATTCGACTCGAATATAGCATATTCGAGAAATCGCGCTATATTTCGAATTTCGCGGTGAATATTCGCAATTCCGAATATTCGCATTTTTTCAATTTGATTTTTAAAACAGATCACATCCTATCGACGTCTAAAAGCATTGCTGGTATGATTAGAGACCCTGGGCCGAGTAGCTAAGCTGAGGCGATCCTTTTATGTGGCCAAATTGAAAAAAAAAAAATTGCGATTTTTCGCTATTGCGAATGCGAAAATGATTGCGAATTTTCGATAACTGTGGTAGGAGAACTCTGATTGTCTCTGATGCAAAAGGGGGGGGCTTTGTGTATGTGTATGTTATGAATATTTGTATGTTTGATATTATTTTTTGTAAGAAGGAAAAAATTGCGCATACCTTAAAAAAGGGGAGAATACAGCAGCAACTCAAAAATGTTATACAACATAAATTAATACAAGACAGAAAATGGAGTCGCTCTACAAGAATAAAAAATATGTCTAGTGACAAGACATGTGGGCAAATTATAAAATAAGCAAGCGCAAATAACTTGTGAAATACACAGTGAAACAAATATATAAAGAAATATAGTCCCAATAATAGAAAAATAATCTTTCATAAAAATGTCTTTGATATGTGAAGTGAAAAAAAGTCCAAAGCATGCAGCATGAACGTGTTCAATCTTCAAGGTGTTTGATTGACAAACGGCTGTGACAGATGGATAGAGTAAAGAATCACCACCAATGCAAAACACTTTTTATTTTCTATTGTAAAATATCAAGAATATTCTGAGCCAATCAGAGTGCTCCTTCTGCATTTGCCGAATATTCGCAATTATTTTGTATTGTAAAATATCAAGAATATTCTGAGCCAATCAGAGTGCTCCTTCCGCATTTGCCGAATATTCGCAATTATTTTGTATTGTAAAATATCACGAATATTCTGAGCCAATCAGAGTGCTCCTACAGCATTTCTCGAAATTGCGCAATAAATATCGCATTCGCATGTTGCGATATTTCGATAAAATATCACGAATATTCTGAGCCAATCAGAGCGCTCCTCCAGCATTTCTCGAAATTGCGCAATAAATATCGCATTCGCATGTTGCGATATTTCGATAAAATATCACGAATATTCTGAGCCAATCAGAGTGCTCCTACCGCAGTTATCAAAAAATCGCAATTATTTTCGCATTCGCAATAGCGAAAAATCGCAATCATTTACTTTCGATAAAATATCACGAATATTCGAATTTAGCGAATATATCTCGAATATTCGAATATATATTCGAGATATATCGCGAAATCGAATATGGCATATTCTGCTCAAAACTAATTACCTCGACATCCTGTTCAGATTACGATGGTCACTCTTGCACCAAGGAAAGTGGAATCCAGATGACAACTGAGCTCTGCCATCTTTAAAATGACATTCAGTTAAGCCACGAGGTCACCTAATGGTATCCCATCATTGTCAATGCTGATCCTTTAACTACCACACTTGCTTAACAGAGGCCATTGTTGATCACTGCAGTAGAGATGCCACGTTGTAGGTACGGGTTACATGTATACAAATACCTACATCCAGGCATTTTTTATTCTCAGAAAATAGGTGCAGGAAATCAACCACGACCCCCCCAAATCCCTCCCTCTACCCCACACACAGCCGCCATAAAAAATAGTGGGTGTGGTCAAATTTCACAATGGGAGGGTCTTAAAGGGGCATTAAATACCAGAAGTGCATTACGTACAGAGTTGGGGGGGGGGTTTACACAAAGAGTGCAGAGTTCAGGGTTGCGCTACATGTAGAGTCAGTGGTACACTACCTACAGTTCAGGGGGTGAGCTTCCCAGAGTGCAGCTTTCTTCCACAGTCACTTACCTCTGCATCCCCTGCTCACATCTCACCCCTCTTCAGGTCGGACCTCTGCATGCAACCCCCCACCCCCTTGTTCTCCCCCCCCCCCCTTAAAAGCTCCACCATCTTCCACATGTCCAACTTTTGATACCGTGTTAAGCTGAAGCACCCAACCAGCTTTACCTTCCCTCAGAAGGTAGTTGGCCCCCATCTCTCACTTGCAGGGAGATCATCCAGTGGGGGTGTTAGCAACTGCACTCTGACCATGTGCATCTCCCTTTTCCCCATCCTGCACTTAGTTGGAGCTGCTCAGGAGATCAGATCTGTGGGAGCCTTTGGGAAACAAGCTGTCACTAGTAAACACAGAAGCTCGACTTCTGTGTTTATAAGTGATGGCGGTTAGCAGAGGGCCTGAGCGAGAGTTGGTGGAACAGAGTTCAGCTGAAGAGGAGAAAAAAAAAAAAATTCCTACATCAGTACAGACTAAGGTGTAGTACAGTTGCACCTAAAAGCAAAGGCTTATGGACCCATTTAGACTTTAGTATCAAAATGGTTTGCCAATACAAAAAAAATGGCTGCACCTCACGTGGGCTCCAAGTAAAGTTTATTGGAATATGAATAATATCCAAAATGACACCAGCAGTGGTCAAGGTAGACGAGTTTAACCAAATGGGTTGCCAATAAAACCAGACAAAAATCAGACGCAAGTGCATGACCTGCAGCAGTTTGGTAGGAGGCATTGACCCCCACCACAATTGATAGCTTAGAAGGCTTGAGGCCCATCAGTTTTTGCTGTCTGTACCCCCCCCCCCCCCTCCCACAATAAGCAGATTAGTTACCAACAGGACTGAACCCAAGAGAAACCCCAAACATTTTTGGAGTGGTCAAAAAGGCCTAGGTGGCAATCAGCACAATGGACGCACTTGTTACAATGGCAAGTCATTGAAGAGATTCTCTGTTTTTTTTTGTCAAAACAGGATGTGAAGGGGGAAGGTCTTGGGAAAAATAAATAAAATAAAGCAGAAAACTTGGTGTGCTGTTCTCTGTTCGAATGGTTTTTGTCTTAAGATATTTACCAGCAAAGATGCCTCGTATCCTAGTGTAGACTCACCGGTAGTAGTAGCACATTATGGGGACCACGGCTGGGTTGGTTCTGATGATTGGAATGGAGGAGGTTGGGCTGTAGGTCAAGTTGGTAGCATAGATCACCCAGTCTTGCATCATCTGTAGAAAAGATCAGAACATTATAAACACTGCGGTGCTACTCATGAGTTAGACAAGTGGCACATCAAATGTTTGGAAACGGAGACAAAGGATGTGTCCCATAGCCAAGACTAGTCACCCAACCATCATGCTAATGTGGATTAAGCCATGCAACTACAGTTTTAGAGGACCCCAACAGGTCTGCTTTAAGGTTCTAAAGACCCTGTCACCAACTTAAAGCAGATGCATTTTCACTAACTGAGTAGCCTACTCGAGAACATTCCAACTCCCTAGCAGCACAGGTCCCCCTCCTTACACCTTGTAGACACACACACACACACACACACTTAAAAACCCTGTAACAAAGTAAAATTCAGCAAAAGAGCATTGGAGGCTTAGGCCGCTTTCCACATCATTGTCCCCCCCCCCCCCCAATTGTACATGTGAACAAGGTTGGCAGCACACACAGGTACCCTTCACAGAAAAGCAACAAGGGTTAACAATGAAAAGTGAAATAGTCTCAAAGCAAATCATCTTTCAATTTGCAGAGCCATGGAATATCAGTCTTTAAAGTGGAGTTCCACCCATAAATATAACATTACATCAGTAGTTTAAAAAAAAAAAAATTAGTCCTTTACGAAAAACATTTTTTTTTAGATGCCTTCAAAGTGTTGTTGCTAGGCAGAATAGTTAATCTTCCCACTTCCTGCACCTAGGTGCTTAATGCTTCCTAACCTACACCGCACAGACTCCTGGGAATGTTGTGGGTGTAACTTTCCAGGAGTCTGTGCACTCCCCAGTCTCAAAGAATCATGTGACTTGGAAAGCACAGGTGCTGAAACCTGATCTGACACTGCTTGTGCAGCACTGAGCATGTGCGAGATCTGCAAGGCTGAAATCCAGGAAGTCATACAGTCTGGCTTCATGATGCCCACACTTAAGATGGCCCCAGTCAATTTCTATTTTATAAAGTGTCTAAATGCTGTAACAACCTAACAAAACGGACCTTAGTTTACAGACTAACGTTACTAGAATACATTAAGCTTGTGTATTACAGGGGTATTTATATTTAAAAAGTGAAATTGTGGCCGGAACTCCGCTTTAATAATGTGCACCATTTTTATTACACTTTTGTACATTTGTGTGTTTATTACGGCTATTCAGTGTTGTATGGATGCCAAGATGTATAATGTACGGCATTTTACAATACACTTTGTATGCGTTTGTGTGTATATTATATTTTATATATATTTGCTCATTATAATTTAGGGGTAAGCAATTCTACACTGCACCATTGTACATGAGATGAATGCACAGTGTGCTCTTTTTATTAGGTGTCGTGTTAATGTTGAGATTTGTGAACTCCAGACATCTAAAAATACACAAATCAAGGCAGCTTGGTATTCATTAATATAAAACGAAATGTACGTTTAAAGCGGAGTTCCGCCAAAAAAAATAAAATTAAAAGTCAGCAGCTACAAATACTTCAGCCTGTCCTGGGCGCCCACGATGTCGGCACCCGAAGTGGATCTGTCCCTCGGCTCTCGGGTGCTGCCGCCGCCATCTTCGGTAAGGGGATCAGGAAGTGAAGCCTTGCGGCTTCACTTCCTGGTTCCTTACTGCGCATGCGCGAGTCACGCTGCGTGATCCCACTGGTCCCTACTGTCTTCTGGGACCTGTGTGTCTCCCAGAAGACAGCAGGGGGAGGCGGAAGAGGGGTCGGACGTGGCGTAGGTCACATTGGCGACCTATGCCCAAAAGTGGGAGCAAATGCCGGTATTACACAGGTATCTGCTCCCTCCTCCCCCCTGAAAGGTGCCAAATGTGACATCGGAGGGGGGGGGGGGGGGATTCCGAAAAGCAGAAATTCCATGGGTGGAACTCCGCTTTAAGACGGCACTACAAAGTGCAATAACCCATAGCAACCAGGGTTTAGTTTACTGAAGCCAATGGAGTTGGAAAAAAAAAAAAAAAATAAAGTGTGGAGGATTACCTGCACAGTGTTGCCACAGTCCTGCAGACTAATCTGGAAGATAACTTCATCAGCACTTTGGGTGTTCGGCTTGCAGCTTTGGGGTCCCAGGCTCAGATCAGAAGATTTCACTAGCTTTCCATTCCCATAAAAATCCATCATGACACTGACCACCATGCGGTCCTCTTCACACTGGACACTGATGGGGGAACTGGATGAAATTACAGTCGGGGGCTGCTGGCGGAGCATCCCACCAGCACGTCCACCTGTTGAACCCCTCTGAGCCCCACCTCTAGAAGCCCCAAACCCATATACTGCATTAGCTCCAGAGTAAATCCCTCCAGAACCCCCTCTAGAAGACCCCTGGCTCTGGCCAGGTACAACCCGCTGGTTATTCCTCCACCAGTCTGATTGGCGCCTATGTCTCACCAAGGCTCCATCCCCACTACATCCAAACCCTGGTCCATAAACCAGGGCCAAAAGCAACAGCCAACTACAGTAGCTCCTCACTCCTAAACCCATCCTGCCTGCAAGACCAACAGCACTATGAGGCAGGAAGAAAAAGCTTCCCTTTATACCCCTCCCACCAGTCACTAATACCCCCAGCTGGGGCAATTCATCACCACACCCAAATGGCTTCCTCATTCAGCATTTGGCTAAATTACACAGTTGATCTTTTGATGCTGAGACAGTTAACCACTTGCTGACAGCCGCCTTATTTGAGTGGAGCTACACAGGAGAATTTCAGTAGCTTAGTCCCGCTACTATATTTGTTATGGATTAATCACTAGGAGTAGCAAGTGATCAAAAAACTGATGATACAAATGTCTCTCCATGGAGTACACTATACCAGTGTTTCTCAACTCCAGTCCTCAAGGCGCACCAACAGGTCTTGTTTTCAGGCTTTCCATTATTTTGCACAGGTGATTTTATCAGTTTCACTGCCTTAGTAATTACCACAGCAGTTTCATCTGAGGGAAATCCTGAAAACATGACCTGTTGGTGCGCCCTGAGGACTGGAGTTGAGAAACACTGCACTATACAACCAACATGCATTAGCATAATCTCACATGACTGATCAATGTTTCAATCATGTGCAATTGAAAGCTACAAGATGCTACTGAATACTACCAGTGTAGCTTATACCATAGGGGGGGCGATATATTTCAGGGCCCATTTTTATATTTGGGGGCGTGTTTAATGCACATGTGCCAAAGTTCCTTCTGTTAGGCTGCCCATTACATTTGTACAGATTTTAAATAAACAAGGTGCATCAGCAAGGTGCATTGGGATGCCATTCAGATGTAAATCTGGCCTTGGTGATCATTTGCTAGTCCTAGCGATTAACAGCTAGCGATGTTGTTGGCAGGATTGGGTTTGTAAACTCTCCTGTGTAGCTCTAGTCTTAGGGCTCATTCACATGGTTCTGTACCTATTGCTGAACTGTTTGCAGCAACATGTGTTGTATGCGCTATGGGGTGCCCACCCATTCATGTCTATGAGTGCACCCAACAGAAAACACTTGCATTGCCATGTGTGCACATCAAATAATGATTATGAACATATATAATATGTGAATAGACCCTTCAACTGGATTCACATCCTCATTGTGAATATACTTGCAGTCTTGTGCAGTTATAACATAGATAGTGACATTGCATTGTTGTGTTTTTCCTTCATTTGCATTGATTGTCCAGATAAGAAAATCTGTCTGCTGGTCAGTGGCGATGCATCCATAAGGGACACATGGGCGCTGCTCCCTCTCTCCTGCCACCTCTCTATTTATGGTCGCTGCTGCCTCCCCCTTTTCAGATGCCCAACCCGTTATCGGGCACCATGAGCCTGAATTACAGTGGCGGGGAAATTTTTGGAAGCACCTGATTAGAGCAGAGTCCCTTATAATGGGCACAACAGGTGTTATAAGTCCCTTATAATGGGCACAACAGGTGTTCAGACCCAGGAACTCAGCACAGGAGTGGTGGGAACCCCTTGTAATGGCACAAGTGTCTAGACTGCTCAGACCTGAAACTCAGCACAAGAATGATGGGAGCCCTTCATAATGGGAACAGTGGCTGTGAATACCTGGGTACTCGGCCCAGGAATGGTGGGAGGCCCTCATAATGGGCACAACAGGTGTACGGACCTCAAAATTCAGCACAGGAGCGATGTGAACCCCTTATAATGGGCACAACGGGAGATTGCGGGAGCCCCTTATAATGGGCGCAACAGGTGTGCAGACCTTGGAATTCAGCACAGAGAAGGTGTGAACTCCTTATAATGGACACAGCAGCTGTGAATACCTGGTGAACGCAGCACAGGAATGGTGAGAGACCTTTATGTTGGGCACAACCGATGCGCAGATCTTTGAACTCAGGGAAAGAATGATGGAAGCCCCTGATAATGGACAACCTAGATCTGCAGTGCTATAAACACTCCATGTGGATGGCTGGAGCCCCTCATAATGTGCCCCCCCCCCCATTTGGTCTGGTATGGATTTTGAGGGGAACCATACGCCAATATGTAAAAAAAAAAAAAAACGGATTCCCCCAAAAGCCATACCAAACCCTTATATGAGCATACAGCCTGTCAGGCACCCCCCTGAAACATGCCAGGCCACATGCCCTCAACATGGGGGGCCCTGCCCCCCCAAACCCCAAAGAAGTTTGATGGGGACAAGGACCTCCTCCCCACGATCCTGGACTGTGGGGGTCTGCAGGCAGGGGGCTTATCAGAATCTGGAAGCCCCCTATATGAATGAATATGGGGTACATACTACCCCTACCCATTCATCCAAAAAAGTTTAGTGTAAGAAAAACAGGAGACAGTTTTTGATACGTCCTTCATTGAAAATGAATGTCCCCCATGATAACTCCAACGTTAATCACGATAACTGTCGCCGACACAAAAAAAACCCCCAAAAAAACAACAAAGTCTCCCACCGTTTTGGAAGCGCCAGTGTCTGACAGCTCTTATATGGTAAGGGGTGTGGTGATGTCATCCAGAGACCCCGTCCCTTGTGAAATCACTAACCCGTCATGCCCAGGCAGTGATGTCACATGGGGTGGGGTCTCCGGTTGACATCGCTGCCTAGCTACATCCAATAGCTATATAAGAACTGTCAGAAGGGCGGGAACCTTCGTCAGGGTAGGAGTGTTTTTTTTTTTTTTTAATCGGGTCAGTGGACATAGTGATCGATGTTGGAGCTACCACAGGGACATTACATTTTTAATAAAGGAGTTGCCAGAAACCTGTCTTTACCTGATTCAGGAGGCTCTATTACAGTCAGGATCGGCATAAATATTAGTAGAGTGTGTTCCATGTTTCTCAACTGCAATCTGGTAACAATAGGATCTTCTAAGAAAGCTGCAAAGTGAAATATATAGCAATCCCTCGGTACTCTGAGTTCCTCGATGTTTGCCCCGATATGTAGGACCTTCTCTATAGACCCACCACAGAGTCCATCATATCTATGGGTATACCTTCAGGTTCTCTTGTGTTCCCTTTAGGCCTCGTACACACGACCGGACATGTCCGCTGAAACTGGTCCACGGACCAGTTTCAGAGGACAGATCCGATCGCGTGTACAGGCTAGCGGACAGATTTCCAGCGGACAAAAGTTTCTTAGCATGCTAAGAAACTTGTCCGTCGGACATGTCCGCTGGTTAGTACGTCTAACCAGCGGACCAAAATCCCGCGCCTGCGTCGCATTGATTCGACGCATGTGTGTGGAAGCATTGAACTCGCGCGATAGAGAACGTCGGTGATTTCGGTTTGATGGTGTGTACAGCCATCAGACCGATTTCGGTTTGATGGTGTGTACAGCCATCAGACCGAAATCTCCGAGCGGACATGTCCGATGAAAACGGTCCGCAGACTGTTTTCATCGGACATGTACTGTGGTGTGTACGAGGTCTAAGACACATTTGGGACAATACCATGTATATACATTGAAATACTTGTTTTCTATGTCTGTTCTTACATAATGGTTTTACCATGATTATATAATAAATGAGATTTTTATTCTATTGAGTGCTCTTTTTCATTTGGGTCTACTGGTGGCTACCAAATTAAAGTCCATATTCACCTCTGGCTCTTTCTCTGAGTTGTCAGAAACTGTCTATTTTTCTTATACTTTTTTTGGGTGAATGGGTAGGTGTACTATATACCCCCTACTCATTCACATGGGGGGGCCGCCCCCCCTTTCCTGGCCTGCCAGGCTGCATATTCGGATAAAGGGTCTGGTCTTTTTTCCCAATTCATTTTACATTGCCTCTAAACACATGTTGCAAGTTGGATCAGTTAAAATGGTGATCAGACTTCCATTAAATGCAATGGGCTGAAATTGGACCCAAGTCAAACAAAAGTAGTGCAGGAACCTTTTCAAAAGTCAGTCCAGTTAAGACGGCTCTCATTGGGAAACATTGATTTTATATGTCATACGACATGTGCTCTCAAAGTCGGAGCGCATGTTGCACCAGTGTGAACCGGGCCTTACTCAAATCCGTACCAATACATTGGGAGAGATTTACCTAAACTGGTGAAACTGTGCATAACCAGCTTCTAACCCAAGCATGTTCAATTGAATCTTTGGTTGGTTACTATACACAGCTGCACCAGATTGTGCGCACTAGTTTTAGTAAACCTCCATTCAGTTACCACTAAAAAGGCCTTGTGTCCATTTCCTGGCACCAATTCACAGCAAAGTTTAGGAACTGTACACTGGGTACAGACGCCTCACTATCCTGCTGCCCCTCCATCACATATTTGTCTCAATTCTCTTAACCTAGTTTTCAGAGTAGTACTGACTGCAGTAGTAGCTGTAGGTCTCAGGTGTGTTGACAGCATTTCTCTAGGGGCTGAATTCAGCCTGGCCAGGCCACACCCAAGTGGAATTGGGGTTCCAGTATGACTGGTGCGTCTCTACTTGTCTGAAACCTCTTCCTGATGCCAAGCACTGTGAGACAGGTGACCTGTCCCTACTTTATCCACAAGGAAAATGTGCGCCAAACCCAGGGTCTTGATAAACCGCCTGACCCAAGATTGCCTCAAATACACCAGCATCTAATCTGATGCTGCCTCTGACCGAGGAATGAGGTTCCCTTTGATTTCACCTGCATTGCCGCTACATATGAATGCCACCAGTAGTGGAGAAGAGACTACAGACTTAAGGAATCCTACGATTGTCAATGCGGATCCTCTCATTACTCGCCTAGCAACTCACCTGCCACACGTTGCCGATTGTCACTTGCCATGACATCACCTGACACAGTGCGGCTTTTCACTTGCCAGTGCCACCTGCTGTGTTCCAGAGTGAAGTCAGGCAGCAGAGAGATGATGCCCCCTGGGCGAGTGTACTGCCCACATGCTGCCGTCACCTCGCAGCAGAATGGGCTGGCTGATGGATGGCAGTTCTGCCACTGCTTTTGGGCGTCAGTTTGCCACCCCCCTGAAAGTGCCGCTCGGGACCCATGGTAGGGCCGGCACTGCCAATATGGGATGACATTAGTTATGGGGAATTAATGAAATTGGAAGTGTCTGAGGTATATAACACAATCATTTCAGAAAGACCTTTGTACAATTAAGTATGGAATATGGAAGCCCATACCAAAGATTGTCGCCATACAGGCGCAGGCCGTTGCCATGAACTTAAATGTAATAAATCTATAAATACCACTAAGGATGGGACGAACACCCCGATTCCAGTCGCACCAGAACACCGCAAACTGGCAAAAAAAAGTTGCAAACCCAATAAAGTCTTTGGGACATGAAAAATTAAAAGTGCCAATTTTAAAGGCTTATATGCAAGTTATTGCCATAAAGTGTTTGGTGACTCGGGTACTGCCCCAGGGGACATGCAAAAAGTTTTAAAAAATTAAAAAATATCTCCCCCAGGAGCCGTGATTTTATAGTGAAACAATAAAAATATTCCTTTAACTATCGTACCGGGGGGGCTGTAAAGTGGCACATCTTTCTCACGGTTTACTGTGCAGCAGCAAACTTTCATTTCTAAAAGGAAAAAAAAAAAGTTATGTATATAAATTTAAACTACTTGCTCATGGCTGTAATGTATTGCAGACTCCCATCAATAAACGTGTAAAAAAAAAAAAAAAAAACAACCCTGTATGGGGTCCCCCCTGCATCAGTCCAGAGCACATTGTCCCCACATTGATGGGGAAAAGAGGCTCTTCCTGAGAACCCTGGCCATCGCTTGTTGGGGGCTTATGGGAATCTGCAATCCCTTTGACAAGGGGCCCCCCCTCATTATGTGAATCGGCATCGAGTACATTGTACCCCTAAAAAAAAAGCTTCCTGCTGACTTTTTGTTTTGACAGATCGTATATAGGCAAGTGCCAGGCCACCCGCTAATGTAACTGGATGACCCCACCCCCTCTGTTTCATGACATCAGTAGGGGCCACCCTTGCCTATATCAGCTGTGAAAGCCAAGTGACAGCAGTCACCGGGAGGCCTCCCAGAGGCGGAGCTTTAATTTTTCGGGTCCAGTAGGTGGCCTGATTGAAGACCGACAACAACATCGCAGGACACTTTAATAAAAGGAATTGTCAAAAAAAAAGTTGTGGTTTTTCCTTTGTACCCACTACAAAAAAAAGTCAGTGTACCGATACCCATTTGTGTGGAGATCCCCTTAAAGTCTATGCCAGACCCAAAGGGCCTGGTATGGATTGGGGAGACTCCATGTTTAACTCACAGCTTCATTCACATATACAGCCACCATGTAAGCAGCAGCCCTAGTTGGCCAATCAGCAGCCATCAAATGCACTGTGATTTAACAGTGCAATATGGGGAGCTCTGGCTGGCAAACTTGCTGCGAGTGCCCATATGTTGGTTGGTAGAACAAACAAATGCCAGATGTTGGAGTCAAACTTACATGGGACTCAAACATCGGGACCATCCCTAAATCTCACTACTGGATAAAAATACTAACCATGGTCTCATTTCACAATATGGTATAATTTATAATAAGTTCCAAGAAAGGAGGAACACATTGGGTACAAGACTTTGGGGGGGGGGGGTCTATATCAGATGACCAATGGGCAGCAGTACCATCAGCAGTCCCCATTAATTTTATGCCCTATGCAAAAATCTAACATAGGACATATACACCCGAGAGGCTATTTCAATGGAAGCTTAGAGACACAACCCTATGCCCTAGATGTAATGAGTGCCCAGCAATTTTAATACACGTTATGGAGATGCCCAGACTCCATTGATATTGTCAGGGGGTTGTCTCTACTATCAACTGCATCTTTAGGCCAAAGATGCCGATGGAACTAGGTATATGCCCTTTGAGCATGTTAGACGAAGCTAGGGACCCAGGAAAATACCTGTATACCAATAGTAAGCAGTCCATTTCAGGCTTGCAAGCTCATAGCATTAAAATGAAGTCAATAGGATGATTAAATGAGTTTATTTTTTCACAGACAGCACATAATGTGGCTTTTTCAGAGATTTCCCAATGAACACTGCACACACTATGACAACAAGAAGACTAAGGCATCCGACAGCCACCAACACCCAGAGCTCCGCAGGGGCAGACTCTTCCCTCGTCACTGCAGCCGCAACATCCCTTTGTGAAGGTCCAATCACAAGCAGAGGTCCCAGAGTGGTCACAGTTTGTCCCTCTTCTGTGTGGGGTTCTTAACAGGAGAAAAGTGAGAGGTCAATAGACAAACTGCATGGAATTGTACAGAAATGTAAGAACTTGCAGTCAACAATCTAGCTTTTACACAAATGTACAGAAGTTAGCACCCATTTTAGACCTTCAAGTCCTAAAGTTGTTCAATCAATATTGAACAGAATTGGGATGAAACTAAGGGTTAACATCCTAGGTTGTGGTATGAGATGTTGGGGGTTCCCCATTCTAGTAGGTAATAGTTTCCTCCCCCCCCCCCCCCCTATTATGGCAAATTTGTAGTCTACCCCCACCCCCCCTTTCAGATCAAGGCGGGGCTTCAGTTGCATATGTCATTTAATGTGGCAAGTCAGAACACCACCCGTGCTCCAGGACCTCAGTTTGGGACAAAACTCCCGGAAGGATGGGAGTTTACACTATAGCCGGCCTTTAGACTTGTGCATTACATTTTTTAATGAATGTCAAATTGACCTCCACACTATGGCGAGTCTTTCCTTTCTGGGTTAAGTCCCCCCCCCCCCATGGTTTATGCTCATTATGGACTTTATCATTTTAGGTAAATAGCGCATCCCTTTTCTTTACAGCACAATTTGAAAGTCATGTCAAAAGTTACTCCAATACCACTTAATGTTCTTTAGGAGACATCTAGAGATCACCTACATTCATAACATTGTAGCTAGCAGCTGCCAGTTAATAACTCACCATCCAAGACGTCCCTCTTGCCTCTTGGCCTTCCAAATCTGCCCCTTCCTCCGGAAACCAGAGCAGTAGGGTTGCTGCAGGTGCCTGTACCACAACACTGGCAGATACTGCTGGGGCCCTCAACTGCAGACCAACTAGAGAAGACAATTGTTAGACAAGTCTACATTTAGAAGCAAGACTTCAAGTTCTGGTGAACCAATGCTGTAGATTAGCATTTGGGGCCAATGCCTACCAGATGCAATAGTGCACTTAAGCTACAGCAACAAGTGCTTAAGATATGCTTTTATTAAAAGGCATTATAAAGCTTACTTTCACGAGTGCATAGATCATGTAGTTTCATGGCGTCATGTGTTGGCAATACAGGATTTCCCCCCCATTCCTTATAATTTGTACTCAATAAATGACACTATACAGGTTAATGCATGACCTCTGTAGCACAGAGACCTGATATTTTCTGAGACATTATATTCATCACAATCCCTGGACCCGATTTTTGCAGTGAAACTAGTAAATTGCATATGAAACCAGCATAGCTAGAACAATGAAGTTGTTCAAATGAAAGCCCCATTAGGCATGCATACCTCCCAACTTTGAAATGGGAATGAGGGACACCTATCAGAAAAAGTATGCAGGCATAGGACACACCCATTGCCACGCTCCCTTCAAGGAGAATTTTTTTTTTTTGTACAAGATTAGTTAAACCCACAAGTGTTTTTTTACCACTACTAATCCTTTATATTGCTCTTGGAATTTACAGATGCAGCAATTTAGAAATCAGATGAATGTTTTCCCAACGCTAAACCTCTTTGATAGATAAAAAGTTCATTTTATATAAAAAAAAACTATATAGATCAGACCAAAATGAGGGACAAATGAGAATGAGGGACAGATGGACATTGCGCCAAATCAGGGACAGTTGGGAGGTATGTGCCTCATGCATGCTCTACTTCCCTAAAAGATTGTCCACCAGTGTTCATGTGATCAAGGTTTTGATCATGTGGCATCTGTGGATGGACTAGGAGCAGCATACACATCACAGCAGTTCACTGTCAGATTGGCCAATAGCTACACTTTCACTGAGATGACAGGTGCATAAACTTCTGGGTTGAAGGAGGCAGGCATCAGTGGGGCAGCAGCCATTTGACACCATTGTAGATGCCTTTAATTACCAGTTAAGGAACCGAAAGATTTTTTTAAATCTTGAAACTGGGCTTAGTGTATGTTTTTACACTAATAAGAAGCAAGCATAATGTAGTTCCGATTGACCACATTACAGGTCTGCCTAAAAACCATTAGCTTCTGCAGTTGCCTTTAAGCATTGGCAAGACAAAGTAGTAGAGAAACACAGGTTTAGCATCCCACCCAGGTTTGCCCTTTCCTAAATCTATTTTGCTTTACCAACCCTCTTCCCCAATCCAGAAAGTGCATAGGCAATTATAACAAACAGCTAAGAGAAGCTTATGTCCAAATGGTTGTTTCTAGACATGGCTGCATGCCCCAAGAGGCAGCTAATGCAGGGGTCTCCAACACCCAGAACATTATTGGTCTGCGGCCTGTTGATGACTGGGCTGCACAATGGCAGGCAAGTAGCGACCATGGCCTGACAGCAGTCACCACTCCCCTAATGCCATGCGGCAATGGCCGTCTTCTGGATCATATTAACATCTCCTCCTGATCTGCAGCTCCTCCTGCCCCCGATAGGATGACATTGTTGGCCAGGTGGGTGACCCTGTTGGCCAGGCTGAAACCTGCCTCTGCCCTGCCAAGGCTAGGACTGCAAGGGAGGCAGAGTGTAAAAGGGGCACCAATTACAGAGAAGAGGGGGCATGACTGAAATAGGGAACTGATATGAAGGGAACTGCACTGACGGACTCTGAATATTCCATCACCAACTGCCCCCACTACCAGGAGATAAAAAAAACTGCAGCTTTAAAACCATCCAGTGTGCATGTGGGGCGGCTCTAATCCTCTTGTTGGGAAGTGCAAACACCAAGGTGTTTATCCTAAAAAGCAAACACATGCTACCATATGGATCATGCTGGCAACAGGTATTATTAGCCCATGGATGTTTTTTTCTCCATATCATGTACAATGATGGCTGGCCAATTTCCCCATTAAAAAATCGGCTGTTTATACCCGTTATTTCAGAAATCCACCAGGTTATTGGTTCACAAAGTCATTGTTCTAGACACAGTACCACAAATGTGTGCAATAATCCATGGAACCACAAGCAACCATTTTAAGTTACCATCTCACCTTTGTGTGGCTTTGCTATAGGAACAGGCCTTGGTCATGGCATCAGGGACCTGGGTGGTTGCAGCAGCTCTCAGGTAACAGGTTATGTAGATCTGGATTGGGAAGTATTTAAATTAGGTTATCAGTTCTTACAAGGCACCCCCATCTGTATCAGTCAATGCAAACTGTCCTCACCAGAGAGGCATCATTTCCTAGAAATCGGAAAGCATCCACTGTGAACTGGAGCTTGTCTGGCTCAACCCTCGGGGTGATGAAGGCTGAAGAGGCGTCATCTTGCATTCCATCAACTAGACAGCTGTAGAAAATGGTCAGTTAAGAGTGAGGTCATTATGGCGACAAACAACCCCACAACCCCCACCAGGAAAAAAACACCCCATACCCATTTTCTTCAATGAGGCCATAATTAGGAGCAGAGGTGGGATCAGGAGATATGGTGGTCACACATCGGTCAATATACAGGATCAGCCCAACATGGTTCTGAGTGTCCACAGAGGCCTCTATGTAAAGAATATCTCCAAGCTGATAGATGGGAGAACTTCTAGGGCCACTCCAGTCCTCTATAGACAAGACAGGGGATTACATGTAAAGTTCAGACAACACCCCCCCCCCCTCCCAATTATTTTCTTAACTCACCAGTCATTAGCCTCAAGGAGAAGGACAGCCTCTCTTCTATGGACACTGTGGTGCTGAATGGAACCCATGTTGGCTCAATGGCTTTGCTGCTTACATTGGCATGCCTATACAGAGAACAGGAGTGTCAGTAACGAAATCATGTTAATTCCAGAGATCCATATTAACTGTTTAAACCACTTGCTGCCCGCCCTCAAAAGGCTCTTGTTCTGGGACACCGGCATATGACAGCATCCCAAAACAGGCACGCAGCGCGACTGCACCGTGTGTGCTAGGACATGGCATGACCGATCGCTGTAAACAGCCGCGGCTCTTTAACCATGTGATCGACTGTCTAATCGCAGCCAGTCACATGTGTAGCGCTACCCCCTCATGAGCCGCTGATTGTTTTGGGATCGGCGTATTAAGTTACCTCTATGTGATGTCTAGGGGTGACGGTAGTGAGTAGAGCAGTAATTGAATGTCCAGTCAGTAGATTAAGTTATTTCTTGGTCCAACATCAACTTGAGGTAGACAGGAAAGGTTGATGAAATGAAGTAACTTTGCGGTATCAGGCCTTGGATAAGGAAAAGCAGTCCTACTTCTCTACAGCTGTAACGATACGTCGCCACTCTAGCCAGAGTGGGTAAAGTGCCCCCGGACAGACCTCTGCCACAGGCCTGGCAGCCAGGGTGTCACTTTAGGTTGTTGGGAGGAACAAGTCTCTGCCACAGACCTGGCTCTGATTAAATTAGGATGCCAGATGAAACCTCTGCCACAGGCTCAATGCTGACAATGTGAACAGCAGAGCGAATCCTGGCAATAGATCACGTCAGGGTTGACAGTGCAAGTGTACTTGTCAATGTCCGGTCACCAGATCCCCGATGGTTTGTTCAAGCCCTTTTGGATAACCTGCCTCTGGGTTTTCCTCAAACCGATCCCCCACCGAACGGCAAACAGCCTGGGATCTCCTCCGTAGAAGTGGGGACTCAGCAAGTCACTGGGACCCCTTTGTGGCATCAGTTGCTCCAGGCCAGGAGGCCCCAGATTCTGGAACTCTGCGTAGCGTGCGACCCCGGGCCAAGTAGGCCATAGTGGTGGGGCCCGCGATGTGCGCACACCCTAAAGGTGGGTGCCACACCTGGAAGCCGCGAAGAACCCAGAACAATGGCCTCCGCCACAGAAATACCCCCTCCCAGCATGCACAGCGAGGCTCAACTCATTGGCTGCTGGGAAGAAGCGGCTCCGCCTGGATCCCTCTGATGCCATCTGCCGTCCAGAGATGAGACCGTATCTCTGGACGCACAGACTGACCCACAGGACAATCCAGGATTTGGCGACAACCAAATTTAACAAAATTAAGAATGAGAGCAACTTATCTCTCTTTCTCCCAATAACTTTAGCGTAGTGCCCTTTCTGAATGTAAAAGGAGCGCTACTCATGTAACCACAGATGCTAGTAATCTGCGCTTTAACTTACAAAAAAAAAAAAAAAACAATTACAAAACAATTTAAACAATTAACCCTCAGCAGTGAATATCACCGAAAGAAAACACTATTTGTGTGAAGAAAATAAGGCTTAAATTTGGGTACAGCGTTGCATGACTTTGTCATTCAAAGTGTGACAGTGCTGAAAGATGGCATGGGCAGAGGTGGGGTGCAAGTGCTCTGTAGGCAAGTGGTTAATTGTCACTTTTAAAAAGAAACAAACAGCATCATGGTAGCTGCCATTGCCAACTTTGTTACCAAGATGACAACCTGTAATCTGCAACCAACATCTAGCAAGTTACTGACATAACCAATATGAAGGATGGTAGCTCAAACTGGCTTCTTCCTTTTGCTGGAAAGCAAGATAGCAATGCCAGATATAGTACAACATCCCTGAAGCTTGTACTTGTAAATGCGAGTGAGCAAAAGCATATCCATCCTCAAATTATAATTCATATTACCTCAACATCTAGTCCAGGTTACTAGGGTCACTCTTACACCAAGGAAAGTGGAGAATACAGATGAAGAACTGAGCACTGCAATCTTTGCCATGATGTTCGCTAAAGCCACCTAATGGTATCCCATCATTGTCAATGCTGATCCTTTCACTACCACACTTTTGCCCAACAGAGGCCATTGCTGATCACTGCAGTAGAGATGCCAAGTTGTAGGTACAGGCTACATGTCTACAAATACCTACATCAGTACAGACCAAGCTGGAGCTCAGTACCTAAAAGCAAAGACTTATGGACCCATTTAGACTTTAGTATCAAAATGGTTTGCCAATACAAAATAAGAAACGGCTGCACCCCACATGGGCACCGAGTAAAGTTTATTGGAGTATGAAAAATATCACCAGATGACACCAGCAGTGGTCAAGGTAGACACGTATAACCAAATGGGTTGCCAATACAACCAGATTTAAGCCAAACCTCTGGGTTGTGGTGCACAGCCTTCAGCCGTTTGGTAGGGGGGCATTGACCCCACAACCGATAAGTGAATAGGCCACAAGTTTGATAGCTTAGAAGGCTTGAGGCCCATCAGTTTTTTTTACTGTCTGTACCCCCAATAAGGATGAGCTCAGGCATGTTCGGAAGCTGCATGTGCAAAGCCAGGAAGTCGGCACTGCACAGCGCTAATCACAAGCAGGGGCGTTGCTAGTTGGTAAAAAAAGGGAGGGCTTCAGCCCAAAGTACAAGGCCAGAAAACGGGAGTGGGTGTATGATGCAGGCTTTTTTTGGCTGGGCCGTGGCTTACCTGACCAACCTCAGCCATGGTGTCACAACAGCCAGTCAGTCCTTCCATCAGTCAGAGGAGGAGCTGACGAGAGGAGAGCCACCCGCCCGGACGCTGATGTGGCGCGGCGGCCACATTATTATTCCCGCCTTCTGGAGCCTGCGCAACGCCTATGATGGACGTCCCACAGGCTCCAGAAGGCAGGACCTGCTATGGCACCCGGCCACACCTGGGATCAGATCAGTCCCGGCGCTCGCTCGGGGCCAACAATGGAGACATGAAATTATGAGTCTCTGGGCTATTCAGGGTCACATTCAGGGCTCCATCTCACCCGCCACCCCCTCCCGATACCCCTGATCACAAGTAGTGAGACATTTCCCTGATCTCTGCAGCCAGACAATGTCTCACTGCTTCTTATTAGCGCTGTGCAGTGCCGACTTCCTGGCATGCGTCTTCCGAACACACCTGAGCCCATCCTTACCCAATAAGCAGATTAGTTACCATCAGGAATGAACCCAAGGGAAATCCCCAAACATTTTTGGAGTGGTAAAAGAGGCCTAGGAGGCAATCGGCACAATGGACACACTTGTTGCAGTGGCAAGTCAAGAGATTCTCAGTTTTATTTGTCAAAACAGGAAGTGAAGGGGAAGGTCTTGAATTGGGACAGAAGCAGAAAACCTGACAGGGGTGCGGTTCACTGTTCAAATGTTTTTGCCAGGAAAGATGCATGGTTAGGACCTGCATTGTATCCTAGTGTAGACTCACCGGTAGTAGTAGCACATTATGGGGACCACGGCTGGGTTGGTTCTGATGATTGGAATGGAAGAGGTTGGGCTGTAGGTCAAGTTGGTAGCATAGATCACCCAGTCTTGCATCATCTGTAGATAAGATCAGATTATAGACACTGCAGTGCTACTCATGAGTTAGACAAGGGGCACATCAATTGTTTAGAAAGGGAAACAATGGATGTGTCCCATAGCCAAGACTAGTCACCCAACCATCATGCTTATGAGGATTAACCTTTTAGAATTCAAAAACTTAGGCTAGCAACTCAGAACAGCCACGTAATACATTTTCAGAGAATTACAACAGGTCTGCTTTAAAATGATTTCAGGTTCTAAAAATCCTGAAAGAAAAAACGTGACTAAATGTAAGTTACCGCATTTACAAGCATTTGGCATTTCAAATGCCTCTGAACATCCATTCTGAACACTTTTTTGGGAAAAAAAAAAAAAAGGGGGGGGAAGGAAGAGCACACACACACACACACACACACACACACACACACGCTTAGGCTGTTTTCCCCACATCATTGTCTCCCCCCCCCATTGTAAATGTGAACAAGATCAGCAGCACACACATAGGTCTAAAGAAGGCACTGCAAAGTGCAATATCCCATAGCAACCAGGTTTTAGTTTACTGAAGCAAATACAGTTGGAACTAAAATAAATAAGTGGGTTAAGTGTGGAGGATTACCTGCACAGTGTTGCCACAGTCCTGCAGACTAATCTGGAAGATAACTTCATCAGCACTTTGGGTGTTGGGCTTGCAGCCTTGGGGTCCCAGGCTCAGATCAGACGATTTCACCAGCTTTCCATTACCATAAAAATCCATCATGACACTGACCACCATGCGGTCCTCTTCACACTGGACACTGATGGGGGAACTAGATGAAATTACAGTCGGGGGCTGCTGGCGGAGCATCCCACCAGCACGTCCACCTGTTGAAACCCTCTGAGCCCCACCTCTAGAAGCCCCAAACCCATATACTGCATTAGTGCCTGGGTAAGTCCCTCCAGAACCCCCTCTAGAAGACCCCTGACTCTGGCCAGGTACAACTCGCTGGTTATTCCTCCACCAGTCTGATTGGCGCCTATGTCTCACCAAGGCTCCATCCCCACTACATCCAAACCCTGGTCCATAAACCAGGGCCAAAAGCAACAGCCAACTACAGCAGTTCCTCACTGCTAGACCCATCCTGCCTGCAAGACCAACAGCACAATGAGGCAGGAAGAAAGGGCTGCCCTTTATACCCCTCCCACCAGTCACTAATACCCCAGCTGGGGCAATTCATCACCACACCCAAATGGCTGCCTCAGAAAAACATGGTTGATCTCTTGATGCTGAGACAGTTAACCACTTGCTGACAGTCACCTCATTGGAGTGGAGCTACACAGGAGAATTTCAGTAGCTTAGTCCCGCTACTATATTTGTTATGGATTAATCACTAGGAGTAGCAAGTGATCAAAAAACTGATGATACAAATGTCTCTCCATGGAGTACACTATACAACCAACATGCATTAGCATAATCTCACATGACCGATCGATGTTTCAATCATGTGCAATTGAAAGCTACAAGATGCTACTGAATACCACCAGTGTAGCTTATACCATAGGGGGCGATATATTTCAGGGCGCATTTTTATATTTGGGGGCGTGTTTAATGCACATGTGCCAAAGTTCCTTCTGTTAGGCTGCCCATTATATTTGTACCAATTTTAAATAAACAAGGTGCATTAGCAAGGCACATTGGGGTGCCATTCAGAATGGCAGAACAACAATGTAAATCTGACATTGGTGATCATTTGCTAGTCCTAGCGATTAACAGCTAGCGATGTTGTTGGCAAGATTGGGTTTGTAAACTCTCCTGTGTAGCTCTAGTCTTAGGGCTCATTCACATGGTTCTGTACCTATTGCTGAGCTGTTTGCAGCAACATGTGTTGTATGCGCTATGGGGTGCCCACCCATTCATGTCTATGAGTGCACCCAACAGAAAACTCTTGCATTGCCATGTGTGCACATCAAAAAATACTTATGAACATATACAATATGGGAATAGACCCTTCAACTGGATTCACATTCTGCATTGTGAATATGCTTGCAGTCTTGTGTAGTTATAACATAGATAGTGGCATTGCATTGTTGTGTTTTGCCTCCATTTTCATTGATTGTCCAGATAAGAAAATCTGTCTGCTGGTCAGTGGCAGTGCGTCCATAAGGGGCGCATGGGCGCTGCCCCCTCTCTGCTGACACCTCTCTATTTATGGTCGCTGCTGCCGCCTCCTATTCAGATGCCCAGCCCTTTATCGGGCACCATAAGCCTGAACTACAGTGGCGTGGTATTTTTTGGAAGCACCTGATTAGAGCAGAGTCCCTTATATTGGGCACAACAGGTGTTATAAGTCCCTTATAATGGGCACAACAGGTGTTCAGACCCGGGAACTCAGCACAGGAGTGGTGGGAACACCTTGTAATGGCACAACAAGTGTCTAGACTGCTCAGACCTGAAACTCAGCACAAGAATGGCGGGAGCCTTCATAATGGGCACAGTGGCTGTGAATACCTGGGTACTCGGCCCAGGAATGGTGGGAGGCCCTCATAATGGGCACAACAGGTGTACGGACACGGGAACTCAGTGCAGGAATTATCAGAGCCCCTCATTATGGGCACAACCATTGCTTAGCCCTGGAACTCAGCACAGGAATGGTGGGAACCCCTCATAATGAGCACTGCAGCAGGGAGTACCTGGAAACTCAGCACAAGAATGGTGGGAACCTCTTATAATGTCCTCAACAGGTATGCAGACCTAAGAATTCAGTGCAATAATGATGGAAGCCCCCTGATAATAGACAAAATAGGTCTCCAGAGCCAGAAAATCTTTGTGTGGATGGCGGGAGCCCCTTATAGTGGACCCAACAGGTGTGCAGACCTGGGAATTCAGCACAGGGGAGGTGTGAACTCCTTATAATGGGCACAAGTGTTCAGACTGCTCAGGCCTGTAACTCAGCACAATAATGGTGGGAGCCTCTTATAATGAACACAGCAGCTATAAATACCTGGGAACTCAGCACAGGAATGGTGAGAGCCCCACATGTTGGGCACAACCGATGCGCAGATCTGGGAACTCAGGGAAAGAATGATGGAAGCCCCTGATAATGGACAACCTAGGTCTGCAGTGCTATAAACACTTCATGTGGATGGCAGGAGACCCTCATAATGAGCACACCCTTAGGTCTGGTATGGATTTTGAGCGCAACCATACGCCAATATGTAAAAAAAAAAGTGGAGTCCCCCAAAAACCATACCAAACCCATATCTGAGCATACAGCCTGACAGGCACCGCCCTGAAACATGCTAGGCCACATGCCCTCAACATGGGGGGCCCTGCCTCCCACCCCACCCCAAAGAAGTTTTTCCGCATGTTGATAGGGACAAGGACATCTTCCCCTTTTGGTAAGCCTCAGTCCATGTGGTGGCGGATCACGTTTATGTTATCATCTTCACACTGGGTGTTGTTTGTCCTGGATTTCACCGTTTTGGACTCTAATATTGCATATGTGCATGTATTAAGGACCTATTTGCACATATATTGGTGCGATTTTTTTCTTTCTTTTTTAATTTGATTATTTATTTGTGGATACACAAAGGACTTTACCCTTTCGTCTTCCAGGACAGCCCTGTAGATGTAGCTCCTCCCTCCGGGACAGGAAACACAATCACCCCCAATCATAAAAGGCGGTCCTCCAGGTCCTCTCCTCAGTTTTTTTGTGTTTCCTGCCGGACGGGAGGAGATACAATCAGGGAACGTATTTTTTTGTTTTTTGATGTGAGAGAACCTACCTCAGCCTTCAGCACTCCTCTGGCCCTAGGGGTAGAGAGCATAGCTGGAGTCTCCTCCGCCGTGAGCTCGGCGAGAGTCGGACCCCGTTGACGGCGGGATCCGTCCCCTGTAGTGATCCGGGTGGCGTGGCTGCGAGGGTGAGAGACGCCATCGATTCGGCGCGCCACTTCCGGTATTCGATGAGGGGGCGGGTTCCATGCGTTCCAAAGAGAGGAAGGAGTATTCTCGGCGGAAGCGCGTCATCAGGGGGCGCCCGGAAGTATCGTTCCTACTTCAAAAAAGGGCGCGGAGGAGACTCGAAGGACCCGGCGCTGGTGTTTGTTCAGGGAGACTGAAATCGATTACACAGGACCATGGAGGCAGCAGCGGCTATTTCCGATCCTGGTCCAGCAGGCACCGGTACCTCTCAGGTAAGGCCTGGTGACGGCACATGGCTTACTCTGATAGGTAGGGGATTGTTACCCCAGATACCCCCCCCCTAGGTGGTGAACCTGTTTGGTGGAGGTTTTTCTTTTGCACCTTCTAGGAAACCTTGTCACAGTGGTGAATGAAGGTTTAGCTGGTTGTAATGTGGTCAAACTGTGTTGTTTATTTTAACAGGTCAAGGCCCATGATAAGAACCAGCCTCCTAGGAAGAAATGTGCAGTGTGTGGGACAAAGCTAAGTTCTAATTGGGATAAGCCTTTATGTCCTGACTGTGTTAATAGCTTGGTTAAAGAAAGTTCGTTAACCACTTGTAACCAAATGTTATCATCTTTTAAAGATGAGATGGCATCCACATTTCAGTCGTTTAAGGGACTGATTGACAGGATGCAGGCTCCAGCCCCGTCCCTAACTAGGGCCTCTAGTACTCCTTCCTTACAAATTCAGGAGGAAGAGGAGGAAATTAGAGACAGAACTCCCAGATCAGTTGTTTCCTCTCAGGCAGGTTCAGCATCTGAATCAGAGGGAGAGGAGGATTCCTCCAGGGCGGCCAGATACAAATTATCATTAGATGATGTGGGGGATCTCCTGAATGCCATCTATGACACTTTGGATATCCAGGAGGAACAGGTTCAGCTCTCACGGCATGACCTCATGTATCAGGGGAATGCGACCAGAACCAAGGTTTTTCCGGTTCATAAGTCTTTGATTGATATGATTCTGCGAGAGTGGGAACAACCTGAAAGAAGACCATTTTTTTCAGGCAGCCTCAAACGTAGGTTTCCATTCGAATCAGATGTGTCTCATCCTTGGAACAAGGTTCCTAGACTGGATGCCCCTTTAGCCAAGGTCTCCAGGAGGACAGATTTGGCATTTGATGACCTAGGTTCCCTTAGGGACCCAATGGACAAAAGGGGGGACCTACTATTGAAAAGAGCTTGGGACGCCTCTGCGATCAGTTTAAAACCAGCTCTATCGGCTACTTGTGTAGCAAGAAACTTAGAGTGTTGGCTCACCCAGTTACAGGCACACATCTTGGCCGGTACCTCTAGACAAGAGCTTTTAAAATCTTTTCCACTCTTGTTCAAGGCAGTGGGTTTTCTAGCTGACGCCTCAGAGGAGTCAGTAAAGTTGGCTGCCAGGTCAGCAGCCTTGGTCAATGCAGCCAGAAGATCAGTATGGCTAAAAACTTGGACGGGAGATGCCGCCTCAAAATTAAAATTGTGTGGTCTTCCGTTTTCAGGAGATCACCTTTTTGGACCCGGCCTCCAAGAGGCTTTGGAACGTACTCAGGACAGGAAGAAGGCCTTTCCTGAGAAAAAGAAAAAAGCCGAAGGAAAGAGTTTTTTTCGTGGCTTCAGGGGTTCAAACTTTTGGCAAAACCAGAAGAAGGAAGGCCAACCTAAGAAGCATTGGGCAGGCCACAAGGGGCGTGGTAGAGGAGGAATCCTGTTTAATCCTCCTCAACCCCCCCCAAAACCACAATGACTCCTGTGTCCCCGTGGGAGGAAGGTTGGGGCAGTTCCTCCCACAATGGACCAAGGCAACTTCAAGCCCGTTCATTCTAAATCTAATAGAGAACGGATACAAACTGGAGTTTGCGTCACTGCCTCACTGGAACTTCAGGGTGACTCATCCACCCAGGGAAAAGGCAAAGGCAGAAGCTCTCATGCTGTCGCTAGGAGAATTAGTGGATCAGAGAGTTCTAATTCCGGTACCCCTGGAGGAGCAGGGACAGGGAGTATATTCCCATGTCTTCATAGTAAAGAAACCATCAGGGAAGTTCAGGATGATCCTGAACCTTCGGCCCCTGAACAGATTTGTAAAGTACAAAAGGTTCAGGATGGAGTCGATCTTTACAGTTGCAAGATGTCTGTTCCCGGGGTGTTACATGGCGACCCTGGATCTCAGGGATGCTTATCTGCACATCCCTATACATCCAGATTACCAGAAATTTCTCAGGGTAGCAGTGAGGGCAACTTTAGGGATTCAACACTTCCAGTTCCAAGCTCTGCCCTTTGGTCTATCCTCGTCTCCGAGAATTTTTACCAAGGTTCTGGCAGAAGCTCTTGCCCCTCTCAGAGATCAAGCTATCACGGTAATCCCATATCTGGACGATCTACTGTTTGTAGCCAGATCGGCTCAACAGTTAGGAAAGGATTTACTGGTTGCACAGGAATATCTCTCCTCACTCGGGTGGATAATCAACCGGGACAAATCCCAGTTGGTGCCATCCCAGGAAGTGGTTTACCTGGGGTACAAGATATCTTCGGTAAAGAGAAAAATTTATCTCCCCGAGGAAAAGGTTACCAAAGTAAGTCAGGCCGTTGCCCAACTACAGTCCAATCAGTGGATTTCAATCAGAGAGGTAATGAGAGTCCTGGGGTTCATGACATCCTGTTTCCCTGCAGTTCCTTGGGCAAGACATCATCAACGCCCATTACAGGAACTTATGCTCCGTCTCTGGAGTGGCCAAAGTCAAGATTTAGAGTCGCTGATTCCAATCTCAGCCAAAGTAAAAAGGAAGTTGTGGTGGTGGCGAAGACATCACAACCTGAGCAAGGGTCTAGACTGGTCCTTCCCGGTGGAAGTAATAGTGACTACGGACGCAAGTGCCTGGGGCTGGGGAGCCCACCTAGGGGAAGCAGTAGCCCAGGGAGCATGGTCTCCAGCGGAGGCAAGTCGTTCTTCCAACCAAAGAGAGCTGTTGGCAATTCTAAGAACCATAGACTCATTTCAGGGAAGGTTGGTAGGACATCACCTGCAAGTTCGTTCGGACAACGCAGCGGCTGTTGCGTACCTGAACAAGCAGGGAGGGACAAGAAGTCCGGCTTTGCAAGAAATATCCAACAAAATCCTCTCCTGGGCGGAGACCAACTTGTTTTCACTGACAGCAGTCCACCTAAAGGGTACTCAAAACTCTCTGGCAGATTACTTAAGTCGCCAGCCAGTGAAACAGGACGAATGGTCCCTGAACGAAGAAGTATTTGCTCAGATAACACAAAGGTGGGGTCTTCCGGAAATAGATCTTTTTGCCTCAGAAAAGAACAGGAAAGTAACCCAGTTCTTCTCAATAGATCCCAGAGATCAGGCCTTAAGGATAGACGCATTTTCCAATCCCTGGAGGTTCAACATTTGCTACGCCTTCCCCCCAGTAAGGATGATAGCAGCAGTGCTCCAGAAATTTCGGTTGGAGGCGACAGACTTGATTTTGATCGCGCCCTGGTGGCCAAAGAGGCCTTGGTTCGCAATCCTGAAGGAACTATGCATTTTTCCTCCATTTCCCCTTCCAATCCGGAAGGATCTGATCTCGCAGGGTCCAATCCTACACCCGCAGATAGACAGATTGAGTCTAACTGCGTGGTATCTGAGGAAGAGTTATTGAGAGCAGACTGTTTCTCAGAGAAAGTAATAAACACCCTATTACAGTGCAGAAAGCCAGTTACAAGAGCAATCTATGCCAAATTCTGGAAGAGATTTTGTTCCTGGATGAGAGAACAAGAATTGGATCATCCAGGTATTCCAGCTATTCTAGATTTTTTGCAGGCCGGGGTAGATCTGGGTCTCTCCCCCAGCACTCTAAAGGTACAGGTAGCAGCCCTGAGTGTCTTCTTGCAGTGTTCCCTCCAGCAGAATTCATATGTTAGGAGTTTTTTCAAGGCCTTATCAAGATCTAGGCCAGTGAGGGTCTCGACCTGTCCTTCTTGGGATCTTTCATTGGTGCTCAGAGCACTCTCAGGCAAACCTTTTGAACCTCTGGAGGAATCCATCCTGAAATGGGTCACACTTAAAACGGTCCTCTTGGTGGCAGTGACCTCAGCCAGACGGGTGAGTGAGCTACAGGCTCTTTCAATCTTGGAGCCTTTTTTGTTGATTTTTGATGATAGGATTATTTTGAAAACAGACCCCAGTTTTCTTCCTAAAGTTGTGTCCAAATTCCATAGGACACAGGACATTGTCCTTCCTTCCTTTTGTTCCACCTCAGACTCAGAGGGAGCACCCCAAAACTTACTAGATGTTAGGAGGTGCCTTTTAGTTTACTTAGAAGCTTCCAAAGAGTTTAGGAAGAGTGATTCCCTTTTTGTTAATTTTTCAGGTAGTAAGAAGGGTCATAAGGCATCAAAATCCTCTATTGCCAGATGGATCAGAATGGCAATAGAGAAGGCTTATGAGTTAGAGGGCCTACAAGCCCCATTTGTTAAAGCACACTCGACTAGAGCAGTTTCGAGTTCATGGGCCGAGAGGGGCGGAGCCTCACCAGAAGAGATTTGCAAGGCGGCAACGTGGTCAAGTTATACTACCTTCGCCAAGCACTATCGACTGGACTTGATGTCTGAGAAGGATCAGGCATTTGGTAGGAGGGTCCTCCAAGCAGTAACCCCACCCTGATAAGTAAGTTTCTTGTCTATCATCTACAGGGCTGTCCTGGAAGACGAAAGGGTAAAACCGAAGTTAGGCTTACCGGTAACTCTGTTTTCAAGAGTCTTCCAGGACAGCCTGGCTTCCCACCCGGTGTATATTATTCTAAACTGGAAATGGAAGTTTGTACTAACGATGTGTTGGTAAGATTATGTTTTTCAGAGTCCGTCAGGAATTCTTGGATGAACTGAGGAGAGGACCTGGAGGACCGCCTTTTATGATTGGGGGTGATTGTGTTTCCTGTCCCGGAGGGAGGAGCTACATCTACAGGGCTGTCCTGGAAGACTCTTGAAAACAGAGTTACCGGTAAGCCTAACTTCGGTTTTATTGCTTATTACTTGGTTGGCGCAATTTTTTTCTTTTTTCTTCAGTATTTTGTGTTAGGTCACGCTATTGCTGCCTCCGTATTTATTCACTTAACTGATTCATTGTTTTGTTAGCTCAATTTTTTCTTTTCCATCTTCCCAAAGATCCTGGACTGTGGGGGTCTGCAGGCAGGGGGCTTATCAGAATCTGGAAGCCCTCTTTAACAAGGGAGCCCTTAGATTTCAACCCCCCTATACGAATGAATATGGGGTACATAGTACCCCTACCCATTCACCCAAAAATAAAGTTTAGTATAAGAAAAACAGGAGACAGTTTTTGACAAGTCCTTCCTTCATTAAAAATGTCCCCCATGATAACTCCAACATTAATCACGATAACTGTCGCCGACACAAAAAAACACAACAATAAAGTCTCCCACCGTTTTGGCAGTGCCGGTGTCTGACAATTCTTATATAGTATGGGGTGTGGTAATATCATCCAGAGACCCCGTCCCTTGCAACATCACTAACTCATCATGCTCAGGCAGTGATGTCACATGGGGTGGGGTCTCCGGTTGACATAACTGTTTGGCCACATCCAATAGCTATATAAGAACTGTCAGAAGGGCGGGAACCTTCATCAGGGTAGGAGTGTTTTTTTTTAATCGGGTCAGCGGACATAGTGATCAACGTTGGAGCTACCACGGGGACATCAAATTTTTAATAAAGGAGTTGTCAGAAACTTGTCTTTACCTGATTTGGGGGCTCGATTACAGTCAGGATCGGCACAAATATTAGTAGAGTGTATTACACACAGGGTGTACGCTCTCACTGAATGGCAAGCTCCCTTTTCTGGCTGAAACATACCTGATGCACTCTTACATTGGGGCTACCTGTGCACTGTTCCTTCGTCTCCCCCGGGGGCTTTGGGCTACACGTTCCATGTTTCTCAACTGCAATCTGGTAACAATAGGATCTTCTGAGAAAGCTGCAAAGCGAAATACATAGCAATCCCTCTGTACTCCGATTTCCTCAATGTTTGCCCCGATATGTAGGACCTTCTCTATAGGCCCACCATAGATTCCATCATATCTATGGGTATACACTCAGGTTCTCTTAGGACACATTTATTTGGGACAATACCATGTATATACATTGAAATACTTGTTTTCTATGTCTGTTCTTACATAATGGTTTTACCATGATAATAGAATACAAATCAAATTTATTGTATAGAGTGCTCTCTTTTATTTGGGTCTACCAAAGTCCATATTCACCTCTGGTTCTTTCTCTGAGTTGCCAGAAACTGTCTCCCATTTTTCCTATACTTTGTTTGGGTGAATGGGTAGGTGTACTATATACTCCCTACACTTTCACATGGGGCCCCCTTTTTCTGGCCTGCCAGGCTGCATACTCGGATAAAGGGTCTGGTATGGATTGGGGGGCGGTCCATCTTTTTTCTAATACATTGCCTCTAAACCAGGGGTCTCAAACTGGCAGCCCTCCTGCTGTCGCGGAACTACAAGTCCCATCATGCCTCTGGGAGTCATGCTTGCAACTGTCAGCCTTGCAATGCCTCATGGGAATTGTAGTTCAACAGCTGGAGGGCCTCCAGTTTGAGACCACTGCTCTAAACACATGTTGCAAATTGGATCAGTTAAAAAGGTGATCAGACTTCCATTAAATGCAATGGGCTGAAATTGGACCCAAGTCAAACCAAAAGTAGTGCAGTAACCTTTTCAAAAGTTAGACCAGTTAAGACGGCTCTCATAGGGAACATTGATTTTATATGTCATGCGACATGTGCTCTCAAAGTCGGAGCGCATGTTGCACCAGTGTGAACTGGGCCTTACTCAAATCCGTACCAATACATTGGGGGAGATTTACCAAAACTGGTGCAACTGTGCATAACCAGCTTCTAACCCAAGCATGTTCAATTGAGTCTTTGACAACCTATCAGCTGGTTGGTTACTATAAACAGCTGCACCAGATTGTGTGCACTAGTTTTAGTAAACCTTAATTTAGTTAATTTATCACTAAAAAGGCCTTGTGTTCATTTCCTGGCACAAACTCACAGCCAAGTTAAGGAACAACTGGGTACAGACGCCGTACAGTCCTGCTGCCCCTCCATCACATATTTGTCCCAATTCTCTTAACCTAGTTTTCAGAGTAGTACTGACTGCAGTAGTAGCTGTAGGTCTCAGGTCTGTTGACAGCATTTCTCTAGGGGCTGAATTCAGCCTGGTCAGGCCACACCCAAGTGGAATTGGGGTTCCAGTATGAATGGTGTGTCTCTACTTGTCTGAAACCTCTTCCTGATGCCAAGCACTGTCTGAGACAGGTGACCTGTCCCTACGTTATCCACAAGGATAATGTGCGCCAAACCCAGGGTCTTGATAAACTGCCTGACCCAAGATCGCCTCAGACACAAGCATCTAATCTGATGCTTCCTCTAACCAAGGAATGAGGTTCCCTTCGATTTCACCTGCATTGAGGCTACATATGAATGCCACCAGTAGTGGAGAATAGACTACAGACCTAAGGTATCCTACGATTGTTAATGCAGATCCTCTCATTACTCGCCTAGCAACTCACCTGCCACACACCATGACATCACCCGACACACAGTGCGGATTTTCACTTGCCACCTGCTGTGTTCTAGAGTGAAGTCAGGCAGCAGAGAGATGATGCCCATGGGCGAGTGTTCTGCCCACATGCTCCTGTCACCTCGGCAGCAGGCTCCCTTCTCACAGTGGGATAAGCAGCAGAATGGGCTGGCTGATGGATGGCAGTTCTGCCACTGATCTTGGACATCAGTTTGCCACCCCCCTGAAAGTGCCGCTCAGGACCCATTGTAGGGCCGGCACTGCCAATATGGGATGACATTAGTTATGGGGAATTAATGAAATTGGAAGGGTCTGCGGTATATAGCACAATCATTTCAGAAAGACCTTTGTACAATTAAGTATATAATACGGAAGCCCATACCAAAGATTTTTTTTTTTAAGTCTCAGACATAGCCATTCCCATGAACTTAAATCTATAAATATCACTAGGAATGGGATCTTTGCTTTTTTCGTAAATTAGGGAAATTCGTAATTCTGAATTTTTGGATTTCGGAAAAAAAAAAAAATAATATTTTTTTGGAAGTTCTAAAAAAAAAAATTCAGAAAATTTCCCCATTTTCGAACTTTAGATTTTTGAATGTTACAATTTCGAAAAATCGAAAGTGAAAAAAAAAAAAACATAAATTCGAAATTTCTAAAATTCAGAATTTAAAATTCGAAAATATAAAACGAAAGTGTTCGTATTTCCAAAAATCCGAATTTACGAAATACGGAAGTCCGGAAATAAAAAAAGTTAATACAAAAATTCGGAATTAATGAATTTCCGAATTGGTTAAAAAATGAATTAGAAACTAAATGAATTGCACATGTCTAACCAATACCCATTTGTGTGGAGACCCCCTTAAAGTCTATGCCAGACCCAAAGGGCCTGGTATGGATTGGGGGACTCCATGACACACACACCAAGCAGCAGCCCTAGTTGGCCAATCAGCAGCCATCAAATGTACTGTGATTTAACAGTGCATTATGGGGAGCTCTGTGGCTGGCAAACTTGCTGCGAGCGCCCATATGTTAGTTTGTTCTACGAATGAACGCCAGGTGTTTGAGTCAAACTTACATGGGACTCAAACATCAGGACCATCCCTAAATATCACTACTGGATAAAAATACAAAACATGGTCTCACTTCACAATATGGTATACTTAATAAGTTCCAAGAAATCGATGGACTTGCCATCAAGGACACATTGGGTACAAGACTGGGGTCTATATCAGATGACCAATGGGCAGCAGTACCATCAGCAGTTTCCATGGTCTTTTTAGCCCTATGCAAAAATCTAACAAAGGACATATACACCCGAGAAGCTTTTTCAATGGAAGCTTAGAGACACAACCCTATGCCCTAGATCAGGGGTGTCCAAACTTTTTTCAAAGAGGGCCAGATTTGATTACGTGAACATGCGTGAGGGCCGACTATTTTGCCTGACATTCTTTGAACCATTAAAATTCGGTCTAAGTGTGTTCGTCTGAGCACTAATACACTGCCCAACAAGAATTCTCTTGCCTTTGTGGCTGTGTGTGGTGAAGAGATGAGCTTGGGCGTGTTATTTGGATATACTGTATATATTTTTTTTGTGGCCCCAACGAATCCCAGAGCGCTGCTTAGGACTAAGGATGAGCTTGGGCGTGTTATTTGGATATAGCGTATTTATCGGCATATAACACGCACATGCTTACCATTGCCATGAATGCAGCCTCACCATTGCCATGAATGCAGCCTTACCATTGCAACCTCACCATTGCAACCAATGCAGCCTCACATGTGGCATGAATGCAGCCTCACATGTGCCATGAATGCAGCCTTACCATTGCAACCAATGCAGCCTCACATGTGCAATGAATGCAGCCTCACGTGTGCCATTAGTGCAGCCTGAACGATGCCCATCTGCAGCCTCGGAGGGCAGAGGGAGGGGGCGGGACGAGGGCTGACAGATTACAAACAGGAGAATCTCTTGTTTACCCTGTGGCCTCTTTAATACAAAGTCCTGCCTCCTATGATAGACAGAACAGTCGTCCAATAGCATCCCAGGAGACGGGACTTCCAATAGAGACGCTGCTGAGTAAACAGGAGATTCTCTTCATCTAATCTGATGGCACTTGTCCTGCCCCCTCCCTGTCCTCTCCAAGGCAGTGCAAATAAATACAGTATATATCTTTTGTGGCCCTGGGGGCCACAAACAATATATATATCCAAATCCCCAGGGGGGCCATATTAAATCAACAGGGGGCCCGCAATTGGCCCCCGGGCCGGACTTTGGACATGCCTGCCCTAGATGTAATGAGCGCCCAGCTAATTTAATGCTCGTTATGGAGATGCCCAGACTCCATTGTTATTGTCAGGGGGTTGTCTCTACTATCAACAGCATCTTTAGGCCAAAGATGCCGATCGAACCAGGTATATGCCTTTTGAGCATGTTAGACAAAGCTAGGGACCCAGGAAAATACCTTTATACCAATAGTAAGAAGTCCATTTCAGGCTCGCAAGCTCATAGCATTAAAATCAATAGGATGATTAAATGAGTTTATTTTTTCACAGACAGCACATAATGTGGCTTTTTCAGAGATTTCCCAATGAACACTGCACACACCATGACAACAAGAAGACTAAGACATCCGACAGCCACCAACACCCAGAGCTCCGCAGGGGCAGACTCTTCCCTCGTCACTGCAGCCGCAACATTCCTTTGTGAAGGTCCAATCACAAGCAGAGGTCCCAGAGTGGTCACAGTTTGTCCCTCTTCTGTGTGGGGTTCTTAAGAAAAGAGAGATCAATAGACACATTTCTGTACAATTCCATGCAGGTTAAGAGCTTGCAGTCAACAATCTAGCTTTTACACAAATCTCCAAAAGTTAGCACCCATTTTAGACCTTCATATACTAAAATTGTTCCTTCAGTGAATATTGGACAGAATTGGGATGAAACTAATGCTTAACTATCTAGGTTGTGGTATGGAGTGTTGGGGGGGGGGGGGATTTCCCCCCCCTATTCTAGTTAGAGTAGGTAATAGTTACACACCCCCCCCCCCCCCTCTATGGCAAAAATGTAAGAACTTGCAGTCAACAATCTGCCTTTACACAAATGTACAGAATTTAGCACCCATTTTAGACCCTTAAGTCCTAAAGTTGTTCCTTCAGTCAATATTGGACAGAATTGGGATGAAACTAATGGGTAACTTCCTAGGTTGTGGTATGAGCAATTGGGGGGGGGATTCCCCATTCTAGTAGGGGATAGTTTGCTTCCCTCCCCCTCTATTATGGCAAATTTGTAGTCTACCCCCCTTTCAGATCAAGGTGGGGCTTCATTTGCATATGGCATTTAATGTGGCAAGTCAGCACACCCCCCATGCTCCAGCACCTCAGTTTGGGACAAAACTTGTCGGTAGAAGGGACATGCCGACCTCACCGTGCTGCTAGAATCCCGGAAGGATGGGAGTTTACACTATAGCCGGCCTTTTTACACTTGTGCATTACATTTTTTAATGAATGTCAAATTGATCTTCACCCTATGGCGAGTCTTTTTTCCTTTCTGGTTTAAGTCCCCCCCATTGTTTATGTTCATTATGGACTTTATAATTTTAGGTAAATAGCGCATCTTTTCTTTACAGCACAATTTGAAAGTCATGTCAAAAGTTACTCCAATACCACTTAATGTTCTTTAGGAGACATCACCTACATTCATAACATTGTAGCTAGCAGCTGCCAGTTAGTAACTCACCATCCAAGACGTCCCTCTTGCCTCTTGGTCTTCCAAATCTGCCCCTTCCTCCAGAAACCAGAGCAGTAGGGTTGCTGCAGGTGCCTGTACCACAACACTGGCAGATACCGCTGGGGCCCTCAACTGCAGACCAACTAGAGAAGACAATTGTTAGCCAAGTCTACATTTAGAAGCAAGACTTGAAGTTCTGGTGAACCAATGCTGTAGAGTAGCATTTGTTAACTTCATGGGGCCAATGCCTACCAGATGCAATAGTGCACTTGAGCTACAGCAACAAGTGCTAAAGATATGCTTTTTTTAAAAGGCATTATAAACCTTACTTTCACGAGTGCATAGATCATGTAGTTTGTGTTGGCAATACAAGATTCCCCATTCCTTATAGTTTGTACTCAAGACATGGCACTATACAGGTTAATGCATGACCTCTGTAGCACAGAGACCTGATATTTTCTAAAAGATAGATATATCTATCCATCCAACAATTCCTGGACCTGATTTTTGCAGTGAAACTAGTAAATTGGATATGAAACCAGCACAGCTAGAACAATGAAGTTCAAATTAAAGCCCCATGAGGCATGCATACCTCTCAACTTTGAAATGGGAATGAGGGACACCTATCTGCAAAAGTATGCAGGCATAGGACACACCCCTTGCCACACTCCCTTCGAGAATTTTCCAAAAGAAAAAAAAAAAAAAATTGGTTAAACCCACAAGTGCTTTTTTACCACTACTATTCCTTTATATTGCTCTTGGAATTTACAGATGCAGCAATTTAGAAATCAGATGAATGTTTTACAACGTTCATGTGATCTCCAAGGTTTTGATCACGTGGCATCTGTGGATGGACTTGGAGCAGCATACACATCACAGCAGTTCACTGGCAGATCGGCCAATAGCTACACTTGGGGCAGCAGCCATTTGACACCATTGTAGATGCCTTTTATCGCCAGTTAAGGAACTGAGTGATTTTTTTAAATCTTGAAACTGGGCTTACTGTATGTTTTTACACTAATAAGAAGCGAGCAAAATGTTGTTCTGATTGACCACATTACAGGTCTGCCTAAAAACATTAGCTTCTGCAGTTGCCTTCAAGCATTGGCAAGACAAAGTAGTAGAGAAACACAGGTTTAACATCCTACCCAGGTTTGCCCTTTCCTAAATATATTTTGCTTTACCAACCCTCTTCCCCAATCCAGAAAGAAGTGCATAGGCAATTATAATAAATAGCTAAAAGAAGCTCATGTCCAAATGGTTGTTTCTAGACATGGCTGCATGCCCTAAGACGCAGCTAATGCAGGGGTCTCCAACACCCAGAACATTATTGGTCTGTGGCCTGTTGATAACTGGGCTGCACAGTGGCAGCAGGCCCGGAATTTCCCACAAGGCCAGGCCTCGGGGCGGCAGGGTGCCAAGGGGGCGGCAGTGGCATGGAGTCCCGACTGCCGCAACATACAGTTGAGGGCGGTAAGTTGCTGTGTGGGAGAATTGAGCGGGGGAATCCGCTCGCTAAGTGATTGCGGTGATGTCACCAAAATCACTTGTGAAATGTGTGCTGCCATCTGTCCTACCCTCCCCCCACATACCTTTCTCTGCCTTCGGGACTCCTCCGTCCTCCCCCCAGCTGCAGAGTCTGTCTCCTGTCCCTGCCGCCGATGTACAGTGAGAGGGGTGAGCTGTGCTCTTCACAGGAGTTCTAGCACAGCGCTAGGACTTCTGTTTTGGAGGTGACAGGGTCAATAAAGAGAACCTGTCACCTCCAATTGCCATCACACAGGGAATGGTTTTCTTTTGTGTGAGAACTTTATTGCCAAAAGAAGAAAAAAAAAAAAAAAAAAAAAAATTTAAAAAGTAAAGCATAAGAAAAATATTCAAAATAAGAAAATTACACAAAAAAATATATAAAGTAAATGACAAGCTACAAATACAAAAACAAAACAAAAAAATATTTGAACTAACCGTGCCACCCCTGTCCCCTCCGGTTGCCATTCTCCATTGATTGGGAGGGTTCAGTTGGCAGGGAGGGGGTGCATTGTGGAACCTGGCCTTGGGGTGGCAGGGAGAGCAAATTCGGCCCTGAGTGGCAGGCAAGTGGCGATCATGGCCTGACTGCAGTCACCACTCCCCTAAGGCCATGCGGCAATGGCTGTCTTCTGGATCATATTAACCTCTCCTCCTGATCTGCAGCTCCTCCTGCCCCCGACAGGAGGACATTGTTGGCCAGGTGGGTGACCCTGTTGGCCAGGCTGAAACCTGTCTCTGCCCTGCCAAAGCTAGGACTGCAAGGGAGGCAGAGTGTAAAAGGGGCACCAATTACAGAGAAAAGGGGGCATGACTGAAATAGGGGACTGATATGAAGGGAACTGCACTGACGGACTCTGAATATTCCATCACCAACTGCCCCCACTGCCAGGAGATTAAAAAAAAAAAAAAAACCTGCAGCTTTAAAACCATCCAGTGTGCATGTGGGGGCGGCTCCAATCCTCTTGTTGGGAAGTGCTAACACCAAGGTGTTTATCCTAAAAAGCAAACACATGCTACTATATGGATCATGCTGGCAACAGGTATTACCATTAGCCCATGGATGTTTTTCTCCATATCTTGTAAAATGATCGCTGGCCAATTTTCCCATAAAATCGGCTGTTTATACCCATTATTTCAGAAAGCCACCATGTTATTGGTTCACAAAGTCATTGTTCTAGGCCTAGTGCCAGAGAAATGTGTGCAATAATCCATGGAACAACAAGCAACCATTTCAGGTTACCATCTCACCTTTGTGTGGCTTTGCTATAAGAACAGGCCTTGTTCATGGCATCAGGGACCTGGGTGGTTGCAGCAGCTCTCAGGTAACAGGTTATGTAGATCTGGATTGGGAAGTATTTAAATTAGGTTATCAGTTCTTACAAGGCACCCCCATCTGTATCAGTCAATGCAAACTGTCCTCACCAGAGAGGCATCATTTCCTAGAAATCGGAAAGCATCCACTGTGAACTGGAGCTTGTCTGGCTCAACCCTCGGGGTGATGAAGGCTGAAGAGGAGTCATCTTGCATTCCATCAACTAGACAGCTGTAGAAAATGGTCAGTTAAGAGTGGGGTCATTATGGCAACAAACAACCCCACAACCCCCACCAGGAAAAAAAAACACCCCATACCCATTTTCTTCAATGAGGCCATAATTAGGAGAAGAGGTGGGATCAGGAGATATGGTGGTCACACATCGGTCAACATACAGGATCAGTCCAACGTGGTTCTGAGTGTCCACAGAGGCCTCTATGTAGAGAATATCTCCAAGCTGATAGATGGGAGAACTTCTAGGGCCACTCCAGTCCTCTATAGACAAGACAGGGGATTACATTGTAAAGTTCAGACAACACTCCCCCCTCCCAATTATTTTCTTAACTCACCAGTCATTAGCCTCAAGGAGAAGGACAGCCTCTCTTCTATGGACACTGTGGTGCTGAATGGAACCCATGTTGGCTCAATGGCTTTGCTGCTTACATTGGCATGCCTATACAGAGAACAGGAGTGTCAGTAACGAAATCATGTTAATTCCAGAGATCCATATTAACCGTATAACCACTTGCCGCCCGCTGTCAAAGGATGGCGGGGTTGTTTGGCTCTTGTTCTGGGACGCCGTCATATGAAGGCTGTGACGGACTTTTTACCTATATGCTTCAGTTTAATCCTCCCTGCTTGTTTAAGGCTGTTAATTGTAATTACTCTTCTGCAGCTAGCCCTGTTTCAAATGTTAATTGTTCTAGCCCTGTGTTTACTGGTTACTGTGATTAGATAAGTGGCTTGTGTTAATTATGCTGATTGCTTCCTTGTGATAATTATCTCTCTATATGCGGTGCCGAACCGGCTAGCTACTGAGTAGTTCAAAGAAATATCTTTATTTCAAAGGAGCTGTATTGAAGACCCCCCACTGTGTGAGGGGGGCGGAGATTTGTCATTGTAACAGTTGTAACCACATATAAGCTCTGGTTTCTTATGATTAAAACTCTGTGTTGTTCAAGCAGTAAGCTGGTCTCATGTGTGGCTTTCTGGGCGATTCCAGGGATATCCCTCCTCGTGGAATATTGGGGTGATTTTCGTTATGGGAAGAAGGGAACGTTGACGGGGATATCATACCGATACCGTCACAAATTGGTGGCAGCGGCGGGATCTTCCCTTCTACTCTCCTTTACACCCGGATTCCAAGCAGACACTGGAAGAACTACTGGAAGTTTCGTGGAAGGATTGCTAGCAACAAAACCAAGCGGGTCATCATAGCAGAATCAATGGAGATAGACCAGGAGGACGGGATTGCAGCAACGCCAGCAGTACAAGAGATGGAGACACCAGTGATTCAGGAGGAGTCACCAACCAACAAGCTAATGAGAGAGAAGCTAGCGTGGTTCGGCCCGAACCCAACGCCGGATGTGGTGCTGAAAGTGATGGACCTGTTAGCGGAGGAGGCCAAACAAATAAGAGACGCAGAGCTACAGAAGGATAAACAAATAAGAGACGCAGAGCTACAGAAGGCTAAAGAAATAAGGGACGCAGAGCTACAGAAGGATAAACAAATAAGAGACGCAGAGCTACAGAAGGCTAAAGAAATAAGGGACGCAGAGCTACAGAAGGCTAAAGAAATAAGGGACGCAGAGCTACAGGAGGCTAAAGAAATAAGGGACGCAGAACTACAGAAGGATAAACAAATAAGGGACGCAGAGCTACAGTTAAAACTGGCAGCAGTCCAACAAGCAGCCGCACCTTCTACGAACAGTGAGTACAGCACAGCAGACACAAGGAAGATTCCGTTTAGCGCTTTTAAAGCTTTTGATGAAAAGGACTGTGAGATTGATAACTTCCTGGCGGATTTTGAGCGACAATGTAACCTGCACCGAATAGCTAGAAGAGAGTGGGTTGCAATATTGTCAGGCAAACTGTCAGGCAAAGCTTCTGATGCTTTCCGGACCGTGCCAGATCAGGATATCCATAGCTACGCCCGGGTTAAAGAAGTGCTCCTGGCTCGTTATGCAGTAACCCCAGAGTCCCACCGACAGAAGTTCAGGGACTCACGCAAAACCACGAAAGACTCTTACGCGGAATGGGCATGCCAGCTGTCCCTGTCGGCCTCTAACTGGGTTAACAGCAGCCAGGCCACCACCGCAGAGGACATTTTGCAACTAATGCTCCTGGAGCAATTTTACAATCACATCCAGACGGATGTCAAAGATTGGGTGAGAGATCGCAGGCCCATGACTCTACCAGAGGCCGCGAAGTTGGCGGATGAATATGCGGATACTCGCAAGACAAACCAGGTCACACCACGGGTACAACCTCCACAACCAACGTCGCCCTCACACCCACCAGCCGCTAGATACCAACCGCCTAACAGACCGATGACATCTAGCCCTCGCTATCCACGCCAGGAGGACAACGAACAACGCTGCTTCCGGTGCAAACAGTTGGGTCACTTCAAGCAGAATTGCCCCATGAATGACAACACCAGGTCAAATTGGTCTCAACCTGGGTACCGCCCGCCAGCAGCAGCCCATTGTGTAGACTCGGCTTGGGATCCCCAGGAGCTGGGTCAGGAAGAACCATTGGGCACCCCTTACGAAGCCCTCATGGTACAATCTGTTATTACGGACAACAGGGAACACCATTGTCAGCTGGTCATGGGCGACAGCCATGAGCCGGAGGGGCCCTGGAGGGAGCTGGGCAGAAAGAGGCACCGCCAGCTACCCTCCAAGAAGAAGAGGTCCTGGAAGTCATATAACCAGCGGACCTGGGAGGAGAAGAAGCGACTGGAGGAGATGGAATCGCAGCGGGCGCCCCAGATGCGGGCCGAGATGTTCGCCAAGGGCCCACCGGTGGCCCCTTACACCACCACCCAGTTCCTGATGATGAAGGACCACGTGGAGAGCCTGCAGGACATGAGCAAGCAGGATCTGATCCGTGAGTACATAGAGCTGGAGGAGTGCATAAGCCGCATGGAGGAGGAGAACAACCACCTGAGGTCACAGCGGGCTGACCCCCCCAGGCTCCATGAACTGGAGATGGAGCTGGAGAAGCTCAAAGAGGAGAACCGGCGGCTGCGGAGGGAGCAGGGGGTGGCTGACCTTATGGGGCTCTGAGTCCCCTCTCCCCCCCCCCCCCGGACTCTGAGCACCAGTGCTACAACATTTCAACAAATATAACTTTTTCTTTTTATGAATCTCCTGTGACTGTCACTTCAGAGCCATAACCTGCCCCTCCCATAGTGGGACACCTAGATGGTGGCGCACAGACCCATTCGCCGTCTTCACACTGACTTCTGGTGACTTTGCAGATCGCACAAAGACTTGGGGGACTGACCGGCGTGTGATCTGACGACCCGGTGGCATACCTGAGTCGGGAGCAGTTGTCAAGGGAGGTCAGTCATGCCAAATGGAGTTAACCTCGGACTTAAAGCTCTGAACCCGTCAACCCTACTGGACCAGGGAAGGTCCAACCGGGTTTGCCGGAGCAGGGAGAAAAAAGGGGGCCATTGTGACGGACTTTTTACCTATATGCTTCAGTTTAATCCTCCCTGCTTGTTTAAGGCTGTTAATTGTAATTACTCTTCTGCAGCTAGCCCTGTTTCAAATGTTAATTGTTCTAGCCCTGTGTTTACTGGTTACTGTGATTAGATAAGTGGCTTGTGTTAATTATGCTGATTGCTTCCTTGTGATAATTATCTCTCTATATGCGGTGCCGAACCGGCTAGCTACTGAGTAGTTCAAAGAAATATCTTTATTTCAAAGGAGCTGTATTGAAGACCCCCCACTGTGTGAGGGGGGCGGAGATTTGTCATTGTAACAGTTGTAACCACATATAAGCTCTGGTTTCTTATGATTAAAACTCTGTGTTGTTCAAGCAGTAAGCTGGTCTCATGTGTGGCTTTCTGGGCGATTCCAGGGATATCCCTCCTCGTGGAATATTGGGGTGATTTTCGTTATGGGAAGAAGGGAACGTTGACGGGGATATCATACCGATACCGTCACAAAGGCATTCCAAAACCGGCACGCAGCGCGACTGCACCGTGTTGCTAGGACATGGCACGACCGATCTCTGTAAATAGCTGCAGGTCTTTAACCATGCGATCGACTGTGTCCAATCGCAGCCGGTCACTAGTAAAACACAGATGCCAGTAATCGGCGCTCCTCGCCTCACAGCATGTGGCGAGGATAGCTGATCAGCAGCATCTTTTGCATGGGGACAAACATGTAATCAGTGCCCATCATTTCCAGTTAGTGCTGCCCATCAATGCCACCTCAGTGAAGGAGAAAAAATTACTTATTTATAAAATTTACTGACAAAAATATTTTACCAAATTTTTGATTTAAATAAATTAAACCCTCAGCAGTGAATATCACCAAAAGAAAACACTATTTGTGTTAAGAAAATGAT
Organism: Rana temporaria; assembly: GCF_905171775.1. Taxonomy (NCBI): domain Eukaryota; kingdom Metazoa; phylum Chordata; class Amphibia; order Anura; family Ranidae; genus Rana; species Rana temporaria. The sequence goes on along the minus strand of NC_053491.1, from coordinate 467,535,529 downwards.
AAAGATGTAATTTGGGTACAGTGTTGCATGACTACACAATTGTCATTCAAAGTGTGACAGTGCTGAAAGATGGCATGGGCAGAAGTGGGGTGTAAGTGCCCTGTAGGCAAGTGGTTTAAGTGGTTTTAAAAAGGAACATAAAGAACAGCATCATGGTAGCTGCCATTGCCAACTTAGTTGCAGATTACAGGTTGTCATCCTGGAAACAGCCATCTAGCAAGTTACTGACATAACTAGTATGAAGGATGGTAGTTCAAAAATGGCTCCTTCCTTTCGCTGGAAAGCAACTCACAAGATAGTGACGCCAGTTTCAGTACAACATCCCTGAAGCTTGTACTTCTAAATTCAAGTGAGCAAAAGCATATCCATCCTCAGATTCATATTACCTCAACATCTAGCCCAGGTTACTATAGTCACTCTTACACCAAGGAAAGTGGAGAAACCAGATAGACAACTGAGCACTGCAATCCGCCATGATGTTTGCTTAAGCCACGAGGTCACCTAATGGTATCCCATCATTGTCAATGCTGATCCTTTCACTATCACACTTTTGCCCAACAGAGGCCATTGTTGATCACTGCGGTAGAGATGCCAAGTTGTAGGTACAGGCTACATGTCTACAAATACCTACATCAGTACAGACCAAAGTGGAGTTCAGTTGTACCTAAAAGCAAAGACTTATGGACCCATTTAGACTTTAGTATCAAAATGGTTTGCCAATACAAAATAAGAAATGGCTAAACCTCACGTGGACACCAACTAAAGTTTATTGGAATAACATTTTTCTCACCAGGACGACACCAGCAGTGGTCAAGGTAGACAAGTATAACCAAATGGGTTGCCAATACAACCAGCCAAAAATCAGATTTAAGCCAAACCTCTGGGTTGTGGTGCACGGCCTTCAGCCATTTGGTAGGGGGGCATTGACCCCACAACTGATAAGTGAATAGGCCACAAGTTTGATAGCTTAGAAGGTTTGAGGCCCATCAGTGTTTCCCCCCTGTCTGTACCCCCCCCCCATTAAGGATGAGCTCAGGCATGTTCAGAGCCAGAAATTCAGCACTGCACAGCGCTAGCCTCAAGCAGGGGTGTGGCTAGGTGGTGTTAAAAAAAAAAAAAAAAAGAAAAAAAAGGAGGGGTTTTAGTCCAAATTACAAGGCCAGAAATGGGGGGGGGGGGGGTGTATGTGGTGCAGGCTTTTTTTTTTTGGCTGGGCCGTGACCTACCTCCGCCATGGTGTTACAACAGCCAGTCATCAGAGGAGGAGCCAAGAAGCCTGGAGGAGAGGAGAGCCGCCCGAGCACTGATGTGGCGCGGTGGCCGCATTGCAATTCACGCCTTTGAAAGACATCACATGTCCCGCCATTGAACCAGTGGGACGTCCATCATAGGCGTTGCACAAGCTCTAGAAGGCAGGACCTGCTATGGCATTGGGCCACACCTGGGATTAGATCAGTCCTGTTGCTCGCTCGGGGCCAACAATGGACACCTGAAATTATGAGACTCTGGGCATTTGGGGTCACATTCAGGGCTCCATCCCCCCCCCCCACCCCGATGCCCCTGATCACAAGCAGTGAGATTTCCCGATCTCTGCAGCCCTACATCCGGACAATGTCTCACTGCTTCTGATTAGCCCTGTGCAGTGCCGACTTCCTAGCGGGCTCTGCACATGCGTCTTCCAAACACATCTGAACCCATCCTTAGCCAATAAGCAGATTAGTTACCAACAGGAATGAACCCAAGGGAAATCCCCAAACATTTTTGGAGTGGTAAAAGGGGCCTAGGAGGCAATCAGCACAATGGACACACTAATTGCAGTGACTTGTCATTGAAGAGATTCTCGGTTTTATTTGTCAAAACAGGAAGTGAAGGGGAATGTCTTGAATTGGGACAGAGGCAGAAAACCTGACCAGGGGTGCGGGTTCACTGTTGAAATGTTTTTGCCTTAAGATATTTACCAGGAAAGATGCATTGTTAGGACCTGCATTGCATCCTAGTGTAGACTCACCGGTAGTAGTAGCACATTATGGGGACCACGGCTGGGTTGGTTCTGATGATTGGAATGGAGGAGGTTGGGCTGTAGGTCAAGTTGGTAGCATAGATCACCCAGTCTTGCATCATCTGTAGAAAAGATCAGATTATAGACACTGCGGTGATACTCATGAGTTAGACAAAGGGCACATCAATTGTTTAGAAAGGGAAACAATGGATGTGTCCCATAGCCAAGACCAGTCACCCAACCATCATGCTTATGAGGATTAATCTTTTAGAATTCAAAAACTTAGGCTAGCAACTCAGAACAGCCACGTAATTCATTTTCAGAGAACTCCAACAGGTCTGCTTTAAAATCATTTCAGGTTCTAAAAATCCTGAAAGAAAAAAAAAAAAAAAAATCCTGTAAACAAAACGTGACTAAAAGTTACCGCCATTACAAGCATTTGAAATGCCTCTGAACATCCATTCTGAACACTTTTTTGCTTAAAAAAAAAAAAATTCTGAACACACACACACACCTTAAGACGGCACTGCAAAGTGCAATAACCCATAGCAACCAGGTTTTAGTTTACTGAAGCAAATACAGTTAGAAATAAAATAAGTGGGTTAAGTGTGGAGGATTACCTGCACAGTGTTGCCACAGTCCTGGAGACTAATCTGGAAGATAACTTCATCAGCACTTTGGGTGTTCGGCTTGCAGCCTTGGGGTCCCAGGCTCAGATCAGAAGATTTCACCAGCTTTCCATTCCCATAAAAATCCATCATGACACTGACCACCATGCGGTCCTCTTCACACTGGACACTGATGGGGGAACTAGATGAAATTACAGTCGGGGGCTGCTGGCGGAGCATCCCACCAGCACGTCCACCTGTTGAACCCCTCTGAGCCCCACCTCTAGAAGCCCCGAACCCATATACTGCATTAGTCCCTCCAGAACCCCCTCTAGAAGACCGCTGGCTCTGGCCAGGTACAACCCGCTGGTTATTCCTCCACCAGTCTGATTGGCGCCTATGTCTCACCAAGGCTCCATCCCCACTACATCCAAACCCTGGACCATAAACCAGGGCCAAAAGCAACAGCCAACTACAGTAGCTCCTCACTCCTAGACCCATCCTGCCTGCAAAACCAACAGCACAATGAGGCAGGAAGACAAAGCTTCCCTTTATACCCCTCCCACCAGTCACTAATACCCCCAGCTGGGGCAAATCATCACCACACCCAAATGGCTTCCTCAAAAAAACATGGTTGATCTCTTGATGTTGAGACAGTTAACCACTTGCTGACAGCCGCCTCATTTGAGTGGAGCTATACAGGAGAATTTCAGTAGCTTAGTCCCGCTACTATATTTGTTATGGATTAATCACTAGGAGTAGCAAGTGATCAAAAAACTGATGATACAAATGTCTCTCCATGGAGTACACTTTACAACCAACATGCATTAGCATAATCTCACATGACTGATCAATGTTTCAATCATGTGCAATTGAAAGCTACAAGATGCTACTGAATACCACCAGTGTAGCTATACCATAGGGGGCGATATATTTCAAGGCTTTATATTTGGGGGCGTGTTTAATGCAAATGGTGATCATTTGCTAGTCCTAGTGACTTTCATCCAGCGATGTTGTTGGCAGGATTGGGTTTGTAAACTCTCCTATATCTCTGGGATCTGCTTAGATCTTGTTCTCCTGCAAGGTCCTATTGATTGTTGTCACCTCAAAAAGTCAGTCCACCAAAAACTGATATTTTAGTCACAGTGGAGACTGGTAGGCTGAGTTAGTCATGTTTTTTTTTTTTATGTTCTCGGCGCTCCAACAGTGAGATCAGAATCCATAGTTTCCAACTTTGTTCCTGTTCACTTGGAAATGTTGGTTGTCCCTGCTAACCTTTCTGTGTCCTAGGTCCTCCTGTTACTTTGTCCAGAATACAAAATCTCAGCAGGGATGGTGAAAGCCCCTCATAATTGACTCAGCAGCTGTGAAGACCTGGGAAGTCAATGCAAGGATGGTGGGAGCCCCTCATGATGGACCCAGCAGCTCAGTAGACCTAGGAAGTCAGTTCAGGGATGGTGGGAGCCTCTGATAATGGACAACATAGCTCAGCAGACCCAGAAACTCTGCACATGGATGGTTGAAGCCCCTTATAATGGGCACACCAGGTGTTCAGACCCAGGAACTCAATAATGGCACAACAAGTGTCCAGACCGCTCAGACCTGAATGGTGGGAGCCCTTCATAATGGGCACAGTGGCTGTGAATACCTGGGTACTTGGCACAGGAATGGTGGAAGCCCCTCATAACGGGCACAACAGGTGTGCAGACCTGGGAACTCAGCGCAGGAATTGTCAGAGTCCCTCATCCTGGGCACAACCATTGATCAGACCTGGAACTCAGCACAGGAATGGTGGGAGCCCCTCAGCAGCTGTGACTACCTGGGAACTCAGCACAAGGATGGTGGGAACCTCTTATAATGTCCAAAACAGGTGTGCAGACCTAAGAACTCAGTGCAAAGATAATGGAAACCCCTGAAAATGGACAACATAGATCTGCAGAGACAGAAATACTTCATGTGGATGGCAGGAGCTCCTTATAATGGGCACAACAGGTGTGCAGACCTGGGAATTCAGCACAGAAAAGGCATGAACCCATTATAATGGGCACAAGTGTTCAGACTGCTCAGGCCTGGAACTCCACACAAGAATGGTGGGAGCCTCTCATAATGGGCACAGCAGCTGTGAATACCTGGGAACTCAGCACAGGAATGGTGAGAGCCCCTTATGTTGGGCAAATCTGGGAACTCCGGGAAATAATGATGGAAGCCCCTGAAAATGGACAACCTAGGTCTGCAGTGCTAGAAAGATTTCATGTGGATGGTGGGAGCCCCTCATAATGAGCACACCCTTAGGTCTGGTATGGATTTTGAGGGGAACCCTATGCTAATATTTAAAATAGTGGAGTCCCCCAAAATCCATACCAAACCCTTATCTGAGCATACAGCCTGGCAGGCACCCCCTGAAACATGCCAGGCCACATGCCCTCAACATGGGGGGGCTCTGCCCCCCCCCCACCCCAAAGAACTTTGTCCCCATGTTGATGGGGACAAGGGCCTCTTCGACACAAATCTGGACTGTGGGGGTCTGCAGGCAGGAGGCTTATCAGAATCTGGAAGCCCCCTTTGACAAGGGGCCCTTAGATTCCAATCCCCCTATATGAATGAGTATGGGGTACATAGTACTCCTACCCATTCACCCAAAAAAAACAGTTTAGTGTAAGAAAAACAGGAGGCAGTTTGACAAGTCCTTCATTAAAAATTAATAATGTCCCCCATGGTAGCTCCAACGTTAATCACGATAACTGTCGCCGACACAAACCCCCCCCCAAAAACAAAGTCTCCCAATGTTTTGACAGCTCCGTTGTCTGACAGTTCTTATATAGTATGGGGTGTGGTGATGTCATCCAAAGACCCAGTCCCTTGTGACATCACTAACCTATCATGCCCGGGCAGTAGTCACATGGGGTGGGGTCTCCGGTTGACATCACTGCTTGGCCATGCCCAATAGCTATATAAGAACTGTCACAAGGGCGGGAACCTTTGTCAGGGTAGGAGTGTTTTTTTATTTTTTATTGGGTCTGCGGACATCGTAAACGACGTTGGAGCTACCACGGGGGGACATCAAATTTTTAATAAAGAAGTTGTCAGAAACCTGTCGTTACCTGATTCGGGAGGCTCGATTACAGTCAGGATCAGGGGAGGGCTGGCAGCCTTAGGCCTGGGGGGCAAGTCCAGTCAAGTGGCCCATAGAGCGTGGAAAAGTGATGGATCGAGAAAAACAGTCTAAGATTTTCCATGATCACAAGAATCCGCACAGAACCCCTTTACATCAGAGACCGCACAGAGGCCCCCTTACATCAGAGGCCCCCCTTACATCAGAGTCTGCACAGAGACCCCCCTTACATCAGAGTCCGCACAGAGGCCCCCCTTACATCAGAGTCCACACAGAGGCCCCCCTTACATCAGAGTCCGCACAGAGGCCCCCCTTACATCAGAGTCCGCACAGAGGCCCCCCTTACATCAGAGTCCGCACAGAGGCCCCCCTTACATCAGAGTCCGCACAGAGGCCCCCCTTACATCAGAGTCCGCACAGAGGCCCCCTTACATCAGAGTCCGCACAGAGGCCCCCCTTACATCAAAATCCGCACAGAGGCCCCCCTTACATCAGAGTCCTCGTGTCTGTGCCGAGAGAGAAGGGGATGTCGGTGCTAGTGTGCGCTGAGGCTGAGCTATGTGTGAGACGAGACATAGCTCAGCTCTGCAGCCATCTACCTCAGAGCTGACACAGGCATGGCTGCACAGTGGGAGGTGAGCAGCGGCCGTGACCTGTGTTAACAGAGCTCCAGCAGGCATATTCCTGCTCTGCAAAAACAGCATTTGGTAGTGGCGGCCGGTGGATGTGCATAGTGTCACCAGCCCGGAGGGAGATTTCCACCCTGCCCCCCCTGCCAGCCCTCCCCTGGTCAGGATCGGCACAAATATTAGTAGAGTGCATTACACACAGGGTGTATGCTCTCACTGAATGGCAAGCTCCCTTTTCTGGCTAAAACATACCTGATGCACTCTTACATTGGGGCTACCTGTGCACTGTTCCTTCGTCTCCCCCGGTGGCTTTGGGCTGCGCATTCCATGTTTCTCAACTGCAATCTGATAAAAAATAGGATCTCCTGAGGAAGTTGCAAAGTGAAACGCATAGCGATCCCTCTAATCTGATTTCCTCGATCTTTGCCCCAATATGTAGGACCTTCTCTATAGATCTACCACAGCGTCCATCATATCTATGGGTATAACCTCAGGTTCTCTTTTGTTCCCTTAGGACACATGTATTTGGAACAATACCATGTATATACCGTACATTGGAATACTTGTTTTCTATGTCTGTGCTTACATATTTTTTCCATGATTATATAATAAATTATATTTTTATTCTATTGAGTGCTCTCTTTCATTTGGATCTACTGGTGGCTACCAAATTAAAGTCCATATTCACCTCTGGTCCTTTCTCTGAGTTGTCAGAAACCGTCTCCCGTTTTTCTTATACTTTTTTTGAGTGACTGGGTAGGTGTACTATATACCCTCTACTCATTCTCATTGGGCCCCCCTTTTTTGGCCTGCCAGGCTCGTGTAAAGGGTCTGGTATGGATTGGTGGGATACCCCCCATTTTTTCCAATACATTTTACATTGCCTCTAAACATGTTGCATGTCACAAGTTGGATCAGTTAAGATGGTGATCCAACTTCCATTAAATGCAATGGGCTGAAATCGACCCAAGTCAAACTAAAGTAGTGCAGGAACCTTTTCAAAAGTCAGACCAGTTAAGACGGCTCTCATAGGGAAACATTGATTTTATGGGTCATGCGCTCTCAAAGTCGGAGCGCATGTCGCACCAGTGTGAACCGGGCCTTACTCAAATCTGTACCAATACATTGGGGGAGATTTACCAAAACTGGTGAAACTGTGCATAAACAGCTTCTAACCTAAGCATGTTCAATTGAGTCTTTGACAACCTGCAAGCTGGTTGGTTACTATACACAGCTACACCAGATTGTGTGCACTAGTTTTAGTAAACCTCCATTCAGTTCATTTACCACTAAAAAGGCCTTGTGTTCATTTCCTGGCACCAATTCACAGCCACGTTAAGGAACTGTACACTGGGTACAGACACCCCACCATCCTGCTGCCCCTCCATCACACATTCGTCCCGATTCTCCCAACCTAGTTTTCAGGGTAGTACTGACAGCAGTAGTAGCTATAGGTCTCAGGTGTGCCAACAGCATTTCTCTAGGGCACAGGTTTCAAACACAAGGCCCGCGGGCCGAATATGGCCCTCACACCTCTCCTGCAGCTGCAGGAGAGCTCCAGCCCTCCTCTGGTCCTCAACTTCTGATGGTGGGGGGTGGCTCTTGACATTTAATGTAAGGGGAGGGGGATGCACTGGACATCTACATTTTACAGATACAACCACCCTTTTAAGGGCAATCATAATGCTGATGCAACCCGCAACAAAATGGAGTTTGACAGCCCTGCTCTAGGGGCGAATTCAGCCAGGCCACACCCAAGTGGAAATGGGGTTCCAGTATGAATGGTGTGTCCCTACTTGTCTGGGACCTCTTCCTGATGCCAAGCACTGTCTGAGGCAGGCGACTTTTACCTACTTTATCCACAAGGAAAATGTGTGCCAAACCCAGGGTCTTGATAAACTGCCTGACCCAAAGATCGCCCCAAAGACACCAGCATCTAATCTGATGCCGCCTCTGCTTGCCACATGTTGCGGATTGTCATTTGCTACAATATTACCTGCCGCACGTTGCGGATTGTCACTTTCCACCAGCTGTGTCCCAGAGTGAAGTCAGGCAGCAGGGAGATGTAATCGCTCTGCTGCCCACGACTGCACAGTGAGGGCAGAACTGCAGTGATGCAGGGCAGGCGGTGAGGTGTCTTCTCTCTGCGCCCCCACCCTTAGGCCCGCAAGCCCACTCACCTGCTCCCCCTGGGAATCTAGTGTTCTGCCCACATGCCCCTTTTACCTCTGCTCTGGGCTCCCTTCTCACAGTGGGATGCGGAGCTGCATAACGGGCTGGTTAACGGCAGTGAGCCTTTAGTGTGGGGTGTGGATTTCGCACCCGAGCCAATATTGGCCAAAGGCACCCTGCCTTTGGCCAATCATGGCTCACAGAAAGCACATCATGCTGTGATGGGCCAAAGCATGCAGGTCAGGTGCACGCTTCTGCCAATCAGCTGCTGTCAATGCACTGCGATTTCACATTGCATTATAGGGCACTCTGGCTGGAAAACTTGCAAGCGCCTCATGTTTGCTGGAACGACTGCCCGATGTTTGAGTCAAGCTTACATTCAATGAACATCGGGACAATCCCTAAATATCACTACTGAATAAAAAGGAATACCAAACATGGTCTCATTTCACAACACGGTATACTTTATAATAAGTTAAAAAAATCTGCCATCAAGGACACATTGGGTACGGGACTTGGGGTCTATCAGATGACCAATGGGCAGCTGTACCGTCAGTAGTCCCCATGGTCTCTTCATCCCCTATGCAAAAGGCAACATAGAACATATATACCTGAGAAGCCATTTAAATGGAAGCGTAGCCACTCAACCCTATGCCCTAGATGTAATAGACGCCTGGCTAATTTAATTAGCATGTTATGGAGATGCCCCAAACTCAATTGATATTTTTCTGTGGGTTGTCTCTACTATTAACGGTATCTTTGGGCCAAAGATGCCGATGGAGCCAGGTATATGCCTTTTGAGCATGTCAGACAAAGCTAGGAAAAAATACCTTTATACCAATAGTAAGAAGTCCATTTCAGGCTCGCAAGCTCATTGCATTAAAATGAAATCAATAGACGATGATTAAATGTATTTTTATTTTTCCACAGACAGCACATACTGTGGCTTTTTCAGAGATATCCCAATGAACACTGCACACACCATGACAACAAGAAGACTAAGACATCCGACAGCCACCAACACCCAGAGCTCCGCAGGGGCAGACTCTTCCCTCGTCACTGCAGCCGCAACATCCCTTTGTGAAGGTCCAATCACAAGCAGAGGTCCCAGAGTGGTCACAGTTTGTCCCTCTTCTGTGTGGGGTTCTTAACAGGAGAAAAGTGAGAGGTCAATAGACACATTTCTGTACAATTCCATGCAGTTTAAGAGCTTGCAGTCAGTCTAGCTTTTACACAAGTGTCCAGAAGTTAACCATGCTAACTTCATAGGTTGTGGTATGAGCCGGAGATTTATTTCCCCCCTATTCTAGTTATGATAGAAGTGACAGTGGGAAAGTTTCCTTTGGTGACACGCAATATAAAGCCATCAGGATTCTAGACTTTCCAGACAGGTTTTAGACCTTCCACTGGTCCTAGTGAAAGATGATCAGCCACGGAGGCTTACCTAGAACCTTCAGGCCCCTGGTTGAGGGGGGGATCCCTAATCTAGGACACTACAGCAAAATAGCCTTCAGCATTTGATCCAAGCAGATACCCATCCTAGAGAGGTTTCGTGAAAAGGGTTATTCTAATGAAACCCTGTGCGCCACTCACAATCAGATCACCCAAATCTGGAGGATTTGCTTGAAGGAATAATGCAGCTCCCATTTATTACCACCTTTTCTGTGAACACCGTTTTGTCCACAAAACCTCAAGTGATCTATAGGGGAGCTCCCTCCCTTAAATAAAAATAAAATCAAGATTGGCAACCAATGGTTTCAATTCCCCTCCATATCAGGAAAGCTAGCTTCTTCCAAAGCCTTATAGCAGGGGTAGACAACCTTGGCCCTCCAGCTGTGGTAAAACTACAAGTCCCATGATATATTGCAAGACCCTGACACAGGCATGATGGGATTTGTAGTTCACCACAGCTGAAGGGCCAAGGTTGCCTACCCCTGCCTTACAGGCCTTTAATGTAGGAGATGCCCTTGGTTGTACAATTAGGAGAAACCCCAAATTCATCTCCACAAGTACATCAGTGAAATTTGAAACTAAACCCTTCATTACATGCTCTACAACAGGAGTGGTTTATCTTCAGTGCCTGTGTGGGCTACAATATGTGGGCCGAACTAAACATCCATTATATGGCTGACACATAACGAACATTTTGAAAGTTTTTAATAACCACTCTGTATCCAAACACTACTTATTGGTACATAAGCCTAAACGTCTTTTTGGGATAGATCAATTTAGCCCACATTGGGGGGGGGGGGATGTAAGGGAAATCTCCAGATTAGAAATGTCATGATCCATAGGGTTAAATCATATGGTTTGAATGTTGATGTCAATGCCTGCCAATTACCGAGTAGAGAATTTAATCACTTGTGCCAATAAACGTAGCGTGAATCTCGGGTGGCAGGTAATGTTCAATTTGTTACTCTTTCAATTATGCCATTGGTTTTAATATCTAGTGGTTATTTAGGTTGAGGGCTAAATGACCCAACATTAAGTATCAATTATACATTTGATGTTGACCATGGGGGGGGGGGGGGGTCACTTTACCCTGTGAGACCACAGTGATAACCCGATTATTGTTCCAATCCAATCTCCTGCCCCCCCCCCAATTTAGTACTTGCCAGGACGACAGTATTGCCATTTTTAATGCTATTGTGTATACACACACACACACACACACACACACACACACACACACTGGTACCATCTTAATATGGTAATTATGCACCCATTATTGGTGTGGGTGTGGTTTTGTTTACCAACCACTGGTGGCAGTAGTGGTTTGCCAATAGTGTTCTTACTGTACTAGTGACTGTTGGGTCCTTTTACGAGGATTTCCGTTTAGTATGATCTTGTATAATGGTTCCTCCAATTTTGTTCTTATTTTAGTCTAAGTTTGTCTGTATGTTTATACCGGTTTTGCTCAATAGAAAAACTAGGGGGGGGGGGGTAAATTAGGTCCTTGTTTTATACCAAAGTTGTCTCCTTATGATCGGCAATTAGAGACTCTTACAATTTTTATTCATAGCACATTACAAAATGGTAGGTTAGTTTCTCTCCCCTCCCTCATTATGCCAAATTTGGGGTCTACCCGCCCAAGGTGGGGCTTTAGTTGCATATGGAATTTAATGCGGCGAGTCAGCACACCGTCCGTACCACAGGACATCAATTTGTGAAAAAACACATCGGTAGGAGGTACATGCCGATCTCACTGCGCTACTAGAATCCCGGAAGGATGGGTGTTTATACTATAGCCGGCCTTTTATGCTCTTATGAGCAAGTGCATTACCTTATTTTTATTAAGTGTGCAATTCAATATTATGGAGAGTCTCCTTTCTGGGGCAACTTTGAGTCCCCCTCATTGAATGAGATTGGCTTCTTCGGATCTGGCTCAAGGACCTAGACCATCTGTCCTGCTCCATCATAGGAGAGGCCTTTCCCAGATGAGAGCCATCATCACTTGCTATCTGGTTAGCGTGCAATGTGGTGGAGAGATTTGTGAATCATCGGCATCACGAGAGGACTCTGAAAAGAGATCCACCAACCTTAATTTTGAAGAGCGATTCACCAGTTTAATTTTGGCTTTTATGCCCATTATGTAAATTGTCATTTAGGTAAATACCGCAGCTCTTTACAGCATACCAATTTGAAAGTCATGTCAAAAGTTACTCCAATACCTGTTAATGTTCTCAGTGAAGATCACCTTTAGGAGACACCTAGAGATCACCTACATTCATAACATTGTATCTAGCAGCTGCCAGTTAATAACTCACCATCCAAGACGTCCCTCTTGCCTCTTGGTCTTCCAAATCTGCCCCTTCCTCCGGAAACCAGACCAGTAGGGTTGCTGCAGGTGCCTGTACCACAACACTGGCAGATACTGCTGGGGCCCTCAACTGCAGACCAACTAGAAGACAATTAGACAAGTCTATATTTAGAAGCAATACTTGAAGTTCTGGTGAACCAATGCTGTAGAGTAGCATTTGTTAACTTCTTGGAGCCAATGCCTACGAGATGCAATAGTGCACTTGAGTTACAGCAACAAGTACTAAAGATATGCTTTTATTAAAAAGGAATTATAAACCTTACCTGCACAAGTGCATTGATCATGTAGTTTGTGTTGACAATACAGCCCCCCCCCCCTATTCCTTGTAACTTACACTCAAGACATGGCACTATACAGGTTAATGCATGACCTCCGACTGTAGCAGAGACCTGGTATTTTCTGAGAAGCTTTATATATCCCACAATCCCTGGATCTGAGTTCTGCAGTATAACTAGTAAATTGGATCAAATTGAAGCCCTATTAGGCATGCCTCATGCATGCTCTACTTCCCTGAAGATTGGCCACTAAGCAGTGCTCATGAGATCTCCAAGGTTTTGATCACGTGGCATCTGTGGATGGACTAGGAGCAGCATACACATCACAGCAGTTCACTGGCAGATCGGCCAATTGCTACACTCACTTCCACTGAGGTGACAGGTTTATAAAATTCTGGGTTGAAGGGGGAAGGCATCAGTGGGTCAGCAGCTATTTGACACCATTGTAGATTCCGTTTATGACCATAAGGAACTGAATGTTTTTTTTTTTTAAATGTTGAAACTGGGTTTAGTGCGATTTTATACTAATGGGAATTTTGTTTTACCGTGGTCTCAGTGAATGGTACATTAAGCCTTAGAATTCGCTAGACAAAACCAACACAGACCATAAAACCCTATTGGTCAAAGTTTGAAGACTAGCACTCTGTCAGATTTGTATTGCCATCTGTATCCCTGCTGCAGATTTCTTCCCTCCCCACACTTCACATCTGGTGAAATGGTTGTACTGAAATGAAACCGGTCTAATGGTGCTTTAGTAGGGGGGGGGGTTCCCAACATTCTTACACAACCAATTTTGCAGCAAACATATCTATCTCAACTGGTCCAGTAAGACATGCAGGAGCTTTTCACCCAAAACTAAGAATTTAAATGATAGATTTAGTAGTGAGCCACTAGATGCCCAATACTGTAAGTGAGGCTCATGATGCCCAGTAAGTGTGGATTGTGAGTATGCTGATTTTTGACACCGAATACCTTATGCTAGGCCCAATTCTGATTGACCACATTACAGGTCTGCCCAAAACATTAGCTTCTGCAGTTGCCTTGAAGCATTGGCAAGACGTAGTAGAGAAACGTAGGTTTAGCATCCCACCCAGAAGGTTTGCCCTTTTTTACATATATTGCACTTTACCATCCCTCTTCCCCAATCCAGAAAGAAGAAGTGCTTAGGCAATTACAACCTGAACAGATTAAGGCAGTTTATGTCCAAATGGGCGTTTGCCACTTCCAAGCTCAGACATGGCTGCATGTTTTAAGAGATAGCCAATGCAGGGGTCTCCAACACAGACCGGTATTGGGGGGGAAATGGCTAGACAGCAATCGCCACTCCAACACTATGCGGCAATGCCCGCCTTCTCCTGGTTCTTTGAAAGGAGCCGTTAATATGATTCAGATCTGCAGCTCCTGCCGATAGGATGACTTTGTTGGCAGTGTGGGTGACCCTGCTGAGGACCGGCTGATACGGCCCCACTCCTGGAAGAAAAAAAAAACATCCAGTGTGCTTGGAGGGGCAGCTCCAGTCCTCTTGTTGGGAAGTGCAAACACCAAGGTGTTTATCCCAAAAAGCAGATGCATGGTACAATATGGATATGCTGGCAGCAGGTATTACCATTAGTTTTTTCTCCATATGTACAATTGCTGGCCAATTTCTCCATTAATTTCAAAAACCGAAGTTAGGCTTACCGGTAACTCTGTTTTCAAGAGTCTTCCAGGACAGCCCTGTAGATGTAGCTCCTCCCTCCGGGACAGGAAACACAATCACCCCCAATCATAAAAGGCGGTCCTCCAGGTCCTCTCCTCAGTTCATCCAAGAATTCCTGACGGACTCTGAAAAACATAATCTTACCAACATATCGTTAGTACAAACTTCCATTTCCAGTTTAGAATAATATACACCGGGTGGGAAGCCAGGCTGTCCTGGAAGACTCTTGAAAACAGAGTTACCGGTAAGCCTAACTTCGGTTTTACCCTTTCGTCTTCCAGGACAGCCCTGTAGATGATAGACAAGAAACTTACTTATCAGGGTGGGGTTACTGCTTGGAGGACCCTCCTACCAAATGCCTGATCCTTCTCAGACATCAAGTCCAGGCGATAGTGCTTGGCGAAGGTAGTATAACTTGACCACGTTGCCGCCTTGCAAATCTCTTCTGGTGAGGCTCCGCACCTCTCGGCCCATGAACTCGAAACTGCTCTAGTCGAGTGTGCTTTAACAAATGGGGCTTGTAGGCCCTCTAACTCATAAGCCTTCTCTATTGCCATTCTGATCCATCTGGCAATAGAGGATTTTGATGCCTTATGACCCTTCTTACTACCCGAAAAATTAACAAAAAAGGGAATCACTCTTCCTAAACTCTTTGGAAGCTTCTAAGTAAACTAAAAGGCACCTCCTAACATCTAGTAAGTTTTGGGGTGCTCACTCTGAGTCTGAGGTGGAACAAAAGGAAGGAAGATGTCCTGTGTCCTATGGAATTTGGACACAACTTTAGGAAGAAAACTGGGGTCTGTTTTCAAAATAATCCTATCATCAAAAATTAACAAAAAAGGCTCCAAGATTGAAAGAGCCTGTAGCTCACTCACCCGTCTGGCTGAGGTCACTGCCACCAAGAGGACCGTTTTAAGTGTGACCCATTTCAGGATGGATTCCTCCAGAGGTTCAAAAGGTTTGCCTGAGAGTGCTCTGAGCACCAATGAAAGATCCCAAGAAGGACAGGTCGAGACCCTCACTGGCCTAGATCTTGATAAGGCCTTGAAAAAACTCCTAACATATGAATTCTGCTGGAGGGAACACTGCAAGAAGACACTCAGGGCTGCTACCTGTACCTTTAGAGTGCTAGGGGAGAGACCCAGATCTACCCCGGCCTGCAAAAAATCTAGAATAGCTGGAATACCTGGATGATCTAATTCTTGTTCTCTCATCCAGGAACAAAATCTCTTCCAGAATTTGGCATAGATTGCTCTTGTAACTGGCTTTCTGCACTGTAATAGGGTGTTTATTACTTTCTCTGAGAAACCCTCTGCTCTCAATAACTCTTCCTCAGATACCACGCAGTTAGACTCAATCTGTCTATCTGCGGGTGTAGGATTGGACCCTGCGAGATCAGATCCTTCCGGATTGGAAGGGGAAATGGAGGAAAAATGCATAGTTCCTTCAGGATTGCGAACCAAGGCCTCTTTGGCCACCAGGGCGCGATCAAAATCAAGTCTGTCGCCTCCAACCGAAATTTCTGGAGCACTGCTGCTATCATCCTTACTGGGGGGAAGGCGTAGCAAATGTTGAACCTCCAGGGATTGGAAAAAGCGTCTATCCTTAAGGCCTGATCTCTGGGATCTATTGAGAAGAACTGGGTTACTTTCCTGTTCTTTTCTGAGGCAAAAAGATCTATTTCCGGAAGACCCCACCTTTGTGTTATCTGAGCAAATACTTCTTCGTTCAGGGACCATTCGTCCTGTTTCACTGGCTGGCGACTTAAGTAATCTGCCAGAGAGTTTTGAGTACCCTTTAGGTGGACTGCTGTCAGTGAAAACAAGTTGGTCTCCGCCCAGGAGAGGATTTTGTTGGATATTTCTTGCAAAGCTGGACTTCTTGTCCCTCCCTGCTTGTTCAGGTACGCAACAGCCGCTGCGTTGTCCGAACGAACTTGCAGGTGATGTCCTACCAACCTTCCCTGAAATGACTCTATGGTTCTTAGAATTGCCAACAGCTCTCTTTGGTTGGAAGAACGACTTGCCTCCGCTGGAGACCATGCTCCCTGGGCTACTGCTTCTCCTAGGTGGGCTCCCCAGCCCCAGGCACTTGCGTCCGTAGTCACTACTACTTCCACCGGGAAGGACCAGTCTAGACCCTTGCTCAGGTTGTGATGTCTTCGCCACCACCACAACTTCCTTTTTACTTTGGCTGAGATTGGAATCAGCGACTCTAAATCTTGACTTTGGCCGCTCCAGAGACGGAGCATAAGTTCCTGTAATGGGCGTTGATGATGTCTTGCCCAAGGAACTGCAGGGAAACAGGATGTCATGAACCCCAGGACTCTCATTACCTCTCTGATTGAAATCCACTGATTGGACTGTAGTTGGGCAACGGCCTGACTTACTTTGGTAACCTTTTCCTCGGGGAGATAAATTTTTCTCTTTACCGAAGATATCTTGTACCCCAGGTAAACCACTTCCTGGGATGGCACCAACTGGGATTTGTCCCGGTTGATTATCCACCCGAGTGAGGAGAGATATTCCTGTGCAACCAGTAAATCCTTTCCTAACTGTTGAGCCGATCTGGCTACAAACAGTAGATCGTCCAGATATGGGATTACCGTGATAGCTTGGTCTCTGAGAGGGGCAAGAGCTTCTGCCAGAACCTTGGTAAAAATTCTCGGAGACGAGGATAGACCAAAGGGCAGAGCTTGGAACTGGAAGTGTTGAATCCCTAAAGTTGCCCTCACTGCTACCCTGAGAAATTTCTGGTAATCTGGATGTATAGGGATGTGCAGATAAGCATCCCTGAGATCCAGGGTCGCCATGTAACACCCCGGGAACAGACATCTTGCAACTGTAAAGATCGACTCCATCCTGAACCTTTTGTACTTTACAAATCTGTTCAGGGGCCGAAGGTTCAGGATCATCCTGAACTTCCCTGATGGTTTCTTTACTATGAAGACATGGGAATATACTCCCTGTCCCTGCTCCTCCAGGGGTACCGGAATTAGAACTCTCTGATCCACTAATTCTCCTAGCGACAGCATGAGAGCTTCTGCCTTTGCCTTTTCCCTGGGTGGATGAGTCACCATGAAGTTCCAGTGAGGCAGTGACGCAAACTCCAGTTTGTATCCGTTCTCTATTAGATTTAGAATGAACGGGCTTGAAGTTGCCTTGGTCCATTGTGGGAGGAACTGCCCCAACCTTCCTCCCACGGGGACACAGGAGTCATTGCGGTTTTGGGGGGGGTTGAGGAGGATTAAACAGGATTCCTCCTCTACCACGCCCCTTGTGGCCTGCCCAATGCTTCTTGGGTTGGCCTTCCTTCTTCTGGTTTTGCCAAAAGTTTGAACCCCTGAAGTCACGAAAAAAACTTTCCTTCGGCTTTTTTCTTTTTCTCAGGAAAAGCCTTCTTCCTGTCCTGAGTACGTTCCAAAGCCTCTTGGAGGCCGGGTCCAAAAAGGTGATCTCCTGAAAACGGAAGACCACACAATTTTAATTTTGAGGCGGCATCTCCCGTCCAAGTTTTTAGCCATACTGATCTTCTGGCTGCATTGACCAAGGCTGCTGACCTGGCAGCCAACTTTACTGACTCCTCTGAGGCGTCAGCTAGAAAACCCACTGCCTTGAACAAGAGTGGAAAAGATTTTAAAAGCTCTTGTCTAGAGGTACCGGCCAAGATGTGTGCTTGTAACTGGGTGAGCCAACACTCTAAGTTTCTTGCTACACAAGTAGCCGATAGAGCTGGTTTTAAACTGATCGCAGAGGCGTCCCAAGCTCTTTTCAATAGTAGGTCCCCCCTTTTGTCCATTGGGTCCCTAAGGGAACCTAGGTCATCAAATGCCAAATCTGTCCTCCTGGAGACCTTGGCTAAAGGGGCATCCAGTCTAGGAACCTTGTTCCAAGGATGAGACACATCTGATTCGAATGGAAACCTACGTTTGAGGCTGCCTGAAAAAAAAGGGTCTTCTTTCAGGTTGTTCCCACTCTCGCAGAATCATATCAATCAAAGACTTATGAACCGGAAAAACCTTGGTTCTAGTCGCATTCCCCTGATACATGAGGTCATGCCGTGAGAGCTGAACCTGTTCCTCCTGGATATCCAAAGTGTCATAGATGGCATTCAGGAGATCCCCCACATCATCTAGTGATAATTTGTATCTGGCCGCCCTGGAGGAATCCTCCTCTCCCTCTGATTCAGATGCTGAACCTGCCTGAGAGGAAACAACTGATCTGGGAGTTCTGTCTCTAATTTCCTCCTCTTCCTCCTGAATTTGTAAGGAAGGAGTACTAGAGGCCCTAGTTAGGGACGGGGCTGGAGCCTGCATCCTATCAATCAGTCCCTTAAACGACTGAAATGTGGATGCCATCTCATCTTTAAAAGATGATAACATTTGGTTACAAGTGGTTAACGAACTTTCTTTAACCAAGCTATTAACACAGTCAGGACATAAAGGCTTATCCCAATTAGAACTTAGCTTTGTCCCACATACTGCACATTTCTTCCTAGGAGGCTGGTTCTTATGGGCCTTGACCTGTTAAAATAAACAACACAGTTTGACCACATTACAACCAGCTAAACCTTCATTCACCACTGTGACAAGGTTTCCTAGAAGGTGCAAAAAGAAAAAACCTCCACCAAACAGGTTCACCACCTAGGGGGGGGGTATCTGGGGTAAAAATCCCCTACCTATCAGAGTAAGCCATGTGCCGTCACCAGGCCTTACCTGAGAGGTACCGGTGCCTGCTGGACCAGGATCGGAAATAGCCGCTGCTGCCTCCATGGTCCTGTGTAATCGATTTCAGTCTCCCTGAACAAACACCAGCGCCGGGTCCTTCGGGTCTCCACCGCGCCCTTTTTTGAAGTAGGAACGATACTTCCGGGCGCCCCCTGATGACGCGCTTCCGCCGAGAATACTTCTTCCTCTCTTTGGAACGCATGGAACCCGCCCCCTCATCGAATACCGGAAGTGGCGCGCCGAATCGATGGCGTCTCTCACCCTCGCAGCCACGCCACCCGGATCACTACAGGGGACGGATCCCACCGTCAATGGGGTCCGACTCTCGCCGAGCTCACGGCGGAGGAGACTCCAGCTACGCTCTCTACCCCTAGGGCCAGAGGAGTGCTGAAGGCTGAGGTAGGTTCTCTCACATCAACAAAGAAAAAATACGTTCCCTGATTGTATCTCCTCCCGTCCGGCAGGAAACACAAAAAACTGAGGAGAGGACCTGGAGGACCGCCTTTTATGATTGGGGGTGATTGTGTTTCCTGTCCCGGAGGGAGGAGCTACATCTACAGGGCTGTCCTGGAAGACGAAAGGGTAAAACCCACCTTATTGGTTCACAGAGTCATTGTTCTAGGTACAGTACCACAGAAATGTGTGCAATAATCCATGGAACAAGCAGCAACCATTTCAGGTTACCGTCTCACCTTTGTGTGGCTTTGCTATAGGAACAGGCCTTGTTCATAGCATCAGGGACCTGGGTGGTTGCAGCAGCTCTCAGGTAACAGGTTATGTAAATCTGGATTGGGAAGCATTAAAAATTAAGTTATCAATTCTTACAAGGCATCCATCTCTACCAGTCAATTCAAACTGTCCTCACCAGAGAGGCATCATTTCCTAGAAATCGGAAAGCATCCACTGTGAACTGGAGCTTGTCTGGCTCAACCCTCGGGGTGATGAAGGCTGAAGAGGAGTCATCTTGCATTCCATCAACTAGACAGCTGTAGAAAAAGGGTCAGTTAAGAGTGGGGTCATTATGGCAGCAATGACCCCCCCCCCCCCCCCGAGAAAAGAAAAATATCCATACCCATTTTCTTCAATGAGGCCATAATTAGGAGAAGAGGTGGGATCAGGAGATATGGTGGTCACACATCGGTCAACATACAGGATCAGTCCAACATGGTTCTGAGTGTCCACAGAGGCCTCTATATAGAGGATATCTCCAAGCTGATAGATGGGAGAACTTCTAGGGCCACTCCAGTCATCTAGACACAATACAGGAGATTATATTGTAAAGTTCAGACAACACCCCCCCCCCCTAATTATTTTCTTTGCTTAACTCACCAGTCATTAGCCTCAAGGAGAAGGACAGCCTCTCTTCTATGGACACTGTGGTGCTGAATGGAACCCATGTTGGCTCAATGGCTTTGCTGCTCACATTGGCATGCCTATACAGAGAACAGGTGTCAGTAATGAACCAGAATGGAAATCATGTTATTTTCAGGAAATCCATATTAACCATTTAAACACCGTCAAATGACAGTGCGACCCTGTGGCTCCCATTCTGGGACTGACATACGACATCATCCCGTGTTGCTAGGAGATGGAACACCACTGATCTCTGTAAAGAGCCGCGTATGTGGCTCTTTAACCATGTGATCGACTGTGTCGAAGTGCAGCCGACCACATGTAAACACAGAATGCAGGTAATCAGCACCTCACATTGACTGTGGCGAGGAGAGCCGATCAGCATCTCCTTGCAGGGGACAACAAAACATGTAATCAGGGCACTGCTGGGGCGGGGGGAAGATTATGGGAATATGAAAAATGTCCAAAAAAAAAAATTACACCAGCAGTGGTCAAGGTAGGACTGGTATAACCAAATGGGTTGCCAATACAACCAGAAAAAAAACAAAAAAACAAAGACTTAAACCGAGCCTCTGCGCTGTGGTGGAAGGCCTGCAGCAGTTTAATAGGGGGCATTGACCCCATAACTGATACGTGGATAGGCCACACATTTGATAGATTAGAAGGCTTATCAGGTTTTTTTTACTGTCTGTTTCCCCAATAAGCAGATTAGTTACCAACAGAACTGAACCCAAGGGAAACCCCAAACATTTTTGGAGTGGTTAAAGAGGCCTAGGAGGCAATCACCACAATGGACACACTTGTTGCAGTGGCAAGTCATTGACGAGATTCTCAGTTTTATTTGTCAAAACAGGATGTGAAGGGGAATGTCTTAAATTGGGACATGTGTGCCGTTCCCTGTTTAAATGTTTTTGCCTTAAGATATTTACCAGCAAAGATGCCTCGTATCCTAGTGTAGACTCACCGGTAGTAGTAGCACATTATGGGGACCACGGCTGGGTTGGTTCTGATGATTGGAATGGAGGAGGTTGGGCTGTAGGTCAAGTTGGTAGCATAGATCACCCAGTCTTGCATCATCTGTAGATAAGATCAGTACATTAGAGACACTGCTGTGCTACTCATGAGTTAGACAAGGGGCACATCAATTGTGTGGAAATGGAGACCATGGATGTGTCCCATATCTAAGACTAGTCACCCAACCATCATGCTTATAGAGGGGTAAAACACACACACACACACACACACACACACACATACTTAGAGGACTCCAACAGGTCCGCTTTAAAATGGTTTCAGGTTCTAAAGACCCAGTCACAAGGGGAAAATAAAAAAATAAAATAAAAAAGGGGAAGGGGAGGTCCATTTACTCTGCTGTCCCAGCTCCTCCACTTTTCATACAGCTACTAGGTAAAAGGTTGATACCAAACTACCAAGTAACGGCTCAGAGTATGCTGACATCACATCCAAGATGGCAGCAGTAATTGAGGAGATGTGAACAAGGTCAGCAGCATACACACACCCCCACAGAAGAGCAACAACGGAATATTAACATGGATTATCAGCTACACAGTCCTTAAGATGACACTGCAAAGTGCAATAACCCATAGCAACCAGGGTTTAGTTTACTAAAGCCAATAAAGTTGAATAAAAAAATAAATAAATAAGGGGGTGGGGGGGGGGTAGGATTACCTGCACAGTGTTGCCACAGTCCTGGAGACTAATCTGGAAGATAACTTCATCAGCACTTTGGGTGTTCGGCTTGCAGCCTTGGGGTCCCAGGCTCAGATCAGAAGATTTCACCAGCTTTCCATTCCCATAAAAATCCATCATGACACTGACCACCATGCGGTCCTCTTCACACTGGACACTGATGGGGGAACTAGATGAAATTACAGTCGGGGGCTGCTGGCGGAGCATCCCACCAGCACGTCCACCTGTTGAACCCCTCTGAGCCCCACCTCTAGAAGCCCCAAGCCCATATACTGCATTAGCTCCAGAGTAAATCCCTCCAGAACCCCCTCTAGAAGACCCCTGGCTCTGGCCAGGTACAACCCGCTGGTTACTCCTCCACCAGTCTGATTGGCGCCTATGTCTCACCAAGGCTCCATCCCCACTACATCCAAACCCTGGTCCATAAACCAGAGCCAAAAGCAACAGCCAACTACAGCAGCTCCTCACTCCTAGACCCATCCTGCCTGCAAGACCAACAGCACAATGAGGCAGGAAGAAAGAGCTGCCCTTTATACCCCTCCCACCAGTCACTAATACCCCCAGCTGGGGCAATTCATCACCACACCCAAATGGCTGCCTCAAAAAAACATGATTGATCTCTTGATGCTGAGACAGTTAACCACTTGCTGACAGCCGCCTCATTGGAGTGGAGCTACACAGGAGAATTTCAGTAGCTTAGTCCCGCTACTATATTTGTTATGGATTAATCACTAGTAGCAAGTGATCAAAAAACTGATGATACAAATGTCTCTCCATGGAGTACACTATACAACCAACATGCATTAGCATAATCTCACATGACTGATCAATGTTTCATTAATGTGCAATTGAAAGCTACAAGATGCTACTGATTACTACCAGTGTAGCTTATACCATAGGGGGCGATATATTTCAGGGCCCATTTTTATATTTGGGGGCGTGTTTAATGCACATGGTGATCATTTGCTAGTCCTAGTGACTTTCAGCCAGCGATGTTGTTGGCAGGATTGGGTTTGTAAACTCTCCTATACAGGGCTGCCATCAGGGGGGTACAGGCAGTACACTTGTAAGGGGCCCGGATGGCAACCCCCTAAAAAAAAAAAAAAAAAAAGGGGTCCGAAGGTTCCCAGGGGCCCGGAGGCCCACAGGGCCCCAGATGGCAACCCCCATTTTTTTTATTTATTTTTTATAAAAAAAAATATATATTTGTTTTAATTTTATTTTTTATTAAAGGGCCAATTTTTTTAAATTTCTTTTTAGGGGTCCGGAGGTCCCCAGGGGCCCGGGGGTCCCCAGGTGACAACCCTCCTTTTTTTTATAATATAATATAATATAATATATATATATATATATATATATATATATATATATATATATATATATATATATATATAAAATATAAAATAATAATAAAAGGGCTCAGAGGTCCCCAGGGCCCCATGGGGCAAACCCCCCCCTTTTTTTATAAATGTTTATTTTTGTTTATATATTTATTTTTTATTAAAGGGCCCAGAGGTCCCCAGGGCCCTGGATGGCAACCCGCCCTTTTTTTTTTATATAAATGTTTATTTTATTTTTTTATATATATATTTTATTTATTTTTTTATTAAAGGGCCCAGAGGTCTCGGATGGCAACCCCCCCTTTTTTTTATTTTTATTTTTTTTTATAAAAATAAAAACTAATAATTTGTGTGTATATATATATATATATTTTTTTTATTATTATTAAAGGGCCCAGAGGTCCACAGGGCCCCGGATGCCCCCCCCCTTTTTTTATATATATTTCTCTTTATTTTCTCCTTTTTTTTGTAAAGGGCCCCCCCCTCGCTTCTCAATCTCAGGCGGCAGCACCCCCCCCCCCCCCCAGGTTCTCTGCTCCAGGAGGGCCCATGCCTGAAGCTGTGTAAGGGGCCCCAAAATTCCTGATGGCGCCCCTGCTCCTATATCTCTGGGATCTGCTTAGATCTTGTTCTCTTGCAAGGTCCTATTTATTGTCACCTCAAAAAGTCAGTCCACCAAAAACTGATATTTTAGTCACAGCGGAGGCTGGTAGGCTGAGTTTTTTTTTTTTATGTTCTCGGTACTCCAACATTGAGATCAGCTTCCATAGTTTTCAACTTTGTTGCTGTTCACTTGGAAATGTTGCTCATCCCTGCTAACCTTTCTGTGTTCTAGCTCCTCCAGTTATTTTGTCCATAATACAAAATCTCAGCAGGGATGGTGGGAGCCCCTCATAATGGACCCAGCAGCTGTGCAGACCTGGAAAGTCAATGCAATGATGGTGGGAGCCCCTCATGATGGACCCAGCAGCTCAGTAGACCTAGGAAGGCAGTTCAGGGATGGTGGGAGCCTCTGATAATGGACAACATAGCTCAGCAGACCCAGAAACTCTGCACATGGATGATTGAAGCCCCTTATAATGGGCACAACAGGTGTTTAGACCCAGGAACTCAGCACAGGAGTGGTGGGAACCCCTTGTAATGGCACAACAAGTGTCCAGACCGCTCAGACCTGAATGGTGGGAGCCCTTCAAAATGGGAAGAGTGGCTGTGAATACCTGGGTACATGGCACAGGAATGGTGGAAGCCCCTCCTAACAGGCACAACAGGTGTGCAGACCTGGGAACTCAGTGCAGGAATTATCAGAGCCCCTCATACTGGGCACAACCATTGATCAGACCTGGAACCCAGCACATGAATGGTGGGAGCCCCTCAGCAGCTGTGACTACCTGGGAACTCAGCACAAGGATGGTGGGAACCTCTTATAATGTCCAAAACAGGTGTGCAGACCTAAGAACTCAGTGCAAAGATAATGGAAACCCTGGACAACATAGGTCTGTAGAGACAGAAATACTTCATGTGGATGGCAGGAGCTCCTTATAATGGGCACAACAGGTGTGCAGACCTGGGAATTCAGCACAGGGGAGGTGTGAACCCCTTATAATGGGCACAAGTGTTCAGACTGCTCAGGCCTGGAACTCAGCACAAGAATGGTGGGAGCCTCTCATAATGGACACAGCAGCTGTGAATACCTGGGAACTCAGCACAGGAATGGTGAGAGCCCCTTATGTTGGGCAAATCTGTGAACTCAGGGAAATAATGATGGAAGCCCATGAAAATGGACAACCTAGGTATGCAGTGCTAGAAAGATTTCATGTGGATGGCAGGAGCCCCTCATAATGAGCACACCCTTAGGTCTGGTATGGATTTTGAGGGGAACCCTATGCTAATATTTAAAATAGTGGAGTCCCCCATAATCCATACCAAACCCTTATCTGAGCATACAGCCTGGCAGTCACCCCCTGAAACATGCCAGGCCACATGCCCTCAACATGGGGGGGCTCTGCCCCCCCCCCACCCCAAAGAACTTTGTCCCCATGTTGATGGGGACAAGGGCCTCTTTGACACAAATCTGGACTGTGGGGGTCTGCAGGCAGGAGGCTTATCAGAATCTGGAAGCCCCCTTTGACAAGGGGCCCTTAGATTCCAATCCCCCTATATGAATGAGTATGGGGGTACATAGTACTCCTACCCATTCACCCAAAAAAAACTGTTTTGTGTAAGAAAAACAAGAGGCAGTTTGACAAGTCCTTCATTAAAAATTAATAATGTCCCCCATGGTAGCTCCAACAATAATCACGATAACTGTCACCGACACAAAACCCCCCCAAAAACAACACAGTCTCCCAATGTTTTGACAGCTCTGGTGTCTGACAGTTCTTATATGGTATGGGGTGTGGCCATGTGGTGATGTCATCCAAAGACCCCGTCCCTTGTGACATCACTAACCCATCATGCCCGGGCAGTAATATCTCCGGTTGACATCACTGCTTGGCCATGCCCAATAGCTATATAAGAACTGTCACAAGGGCTGGAACCTTTGTCAGTGTATGAGTGTTTTTTTTATTTTTTTAATTGGGTCTGCGGGCATAGTAAACGACGTTGGAGCTACCACAGGGGGGGGACATCAAATTTTTAATAAAGGAGTTGTCAGAAACCTGTCTTTACCTGATTTGGGGGCTCAATTACAGTCAGGATCGGCCCAAATATTAGTAGAGTGCATTACACACAGGGCGTATGCTCTCCCTGAATGGCAAGCTCCCTTTTTTGGCTGAAACATACCTGATGCACTCTTACATTGGGGCTACCTGTGCACTGTTCCTTCGTCTCCCCCGGTGGCTTTGGGCTGCGCGTTCCATGTTTCTCAACTGCAATCTGATAAAAATAGAATCTCCTGAGGAAGCTGCAAAGTGAAACGCATAGCGATCCCTCTAATCTGATTTTCTCAATGTTTTCCCCAATATGTAGGACTTTCTCTATAGATCTACCACAGAGTCCATCATATCTATGGGTATACCCTCAGGTTCTCTTGTTTTCCCTTAGGACACATGTATTTGGGACAATACCATGTATATACCGTACATTGGAATACTTGTTTTCTATGTCTGTTTTTACATAATGGTTTTACCATGATTATATAATAAATTACATTTTTATTCTATTGAGTGCTCTCTTTTTCATTGGGGTCTACTGGTGGCTACCAAATTAAAGGTAATATTCAACTCTGGTTCTTTCTCTGAGTTGTCAGAAACTGTCTCCCGTTTTTCTTATGTAGCGCTCACCCCCGAAGGAGCCGCTGGTTGATTTGGGATCGGCGTATTAAGTTACCAAATTCTTCTGTCTAGGGGTAGTACTTGTGAGTGTAGATAAAAGAGCAAGTGTCCAGCCAGTAGCGTGAGTTTTCAATGCTTTATTCCAAGGCCAAACATCAACATGACACACAGTAGAGAAAAGGGTTGATGAGTAGGAAGAACTTGTAGCATCAGGCCTTGGATATCAGAAGCATAGAGAGCAAGCCTGCTCTCAGCACAGACGATTCAAAACATTGCCACCCTCGCCAGGGTGGGTAAATGCCCCCTGGACAGGCAATTAACTTGAACCTGGCAGCCAAAGGGTCACTTGCAATAATCAAATCACTGGGAGGAAACCATGCCTCTGCCACAGGCTTAGTACATTTTTCAGTATAGTCAAAGGATAACGAATCCTCCCAGTAAGTCCTATTCTGTAGTGTCACCTACTGACAGCAAAAAGGGGTACCTGTCATGTGGCGTGGTGACCGGATACCCGGGGGTTCGTCCAGGCCTCGCAAACAACCTCTGTACTTAGGTTCTCCCAAGCCAATCCCCCACTGTTCAGCTCCCAGCTTAGGATCTGGAACGCAGCAAGCCGCTGGGGTTCCTCTCTTCATGAAAAGAAGGCTCCGCGAGGTGCATAACCTCAGCCAGGCCATGAGGACCGGGCCCGTGGATGCCGCACCTGGATCTCGGGCCCCGCAGAGAACAACCGAAAGAAATGGCGGGTGCCACAGATATATCCCCCGCCAGCACGCCCAAAGAGGGAAAAAAAAAAAAACTCTGATTGGCTGCTGGGGAGAACTGTTCTGTCAGAACTCCTATAGTGCCAACTGTCACCCAGGGGTGGCAGCGCATGCCTGGACACACAGACTGGCCAACGAGGCAGTTCCGAACTGGCAACAGCACAGACTAACAATTAGTGAATGGGAGCAACTGAAAATCTCCCATTCCCCACTAACTTTAGCGTAACGCCCCACTAACTTTAAAAGGGGGGGGGCACTACACATATACTTTTTTGGAGTGAATGGGTAGGTGTACTATACACCCCGTACTCATTCACATTGGGCGCCCCCCTTTTCTGGCCTGCCAGGCTGCATACTCAGATAAAGGGTCTGGTATGATTGGGGGGGGGGGGGGGGAATACCCCCATCCTTTTTTCAATGAAAATTACATTGCCTCTAAACATGTTGCATGTCACAAGTTGGATCAGTTAAGATGGTGATCCAACTTCCATTAAATGCAATGGGCTGAAATCGACCCAAGTCAAACTAAAGTAGTGCAGGAACCTTTTCAAAAGTCAGACCAGTTAAGACGGCTCTCATTAGGGAAACATTGATTTTATAGGTCATGCGCTCTCAAAGTCTGAGCACATGTTGCACCAGTGTGAACCGGGCCTTACTCAAATGCGTACCAATACATTGGGGAAGATTTACCAAAACTGGTGCAACTGTGTATAACCAGCTTCTAACCTAAGCATGTTCAATTGAGGCTTTGACAACCTGTAAGCTGGTTGGTTACTATATACAGCTGCACCAGATTGTGTGCACTAGTTTTAATAAACCTCCATTCAGTTCATTTACCACTAAAAAGACCTTGTGTCCATTTCCTGGCACCAATTCACAGCCAAGTGAAGGAAATGTACACTGGGTACAGACACCTCACCGTCCTGCTGCCCCTCCATCACATATTTGTCCCGATTCTCTTAATACCTAGTTTTCAGGGTAGTACTGACTTGACCCGTGTACTTCGGATAGCCCAATTACCCCCTCAAAACCCAACCCCCATTGTCACCATTACCTTAACCCCCCTATTATTATAGAAACGAGAGACACAAGTAGTTGGAGTTAAATTTGGCCACGACAGCCAAAACTTTTTATTTTACCACAAAATAATATTAAATAAATATTAAATAAAATTACTTAAATCAACAAAACTTTTTCTTTAACACTTTAATAACCACTTTTAATAATAGTAACCCAGCCTATTGGTCTTTGACGGTACCCGGCTTAAACCTCCTTTATTTAACCTTACACTGCGGAAACCATAACCATAACCGGCCCCCAGCCGACCCAGCTCGGAGACGAACCTTTTCCCACCGCAGTGCAACTATACCCGTATTCCAGCAGACACCGTTCCACTGGAATAATCCCCCATAAGGGTCCCATCCCACCGATGAGCCCACCACCATTTTCATCCCGTCTGTACTGCCACCATCAAAGACCACCGAACACCGCCGACCACTCGGCCACCGCTGTCATGACGAACATATCCTTCCGACCTGAAATAGAGAAAAACACACAAACGACACCAAACACCACAAAAATAGGGAGGGTGGGTGGGAAAAACCTGCCTCCTCTGGTCTTTGCTTCCCGCACTTTCCTCCCTGGTCCACGCCTCCCCCTTTTATAATGCTCCTCCCCTCATTGCAAGTCCCTGCATTTCCTCTCCACCAATCAGCTTCCCTCCTTCTTAACCCTTTCTTGTCCTACCTCCCCACAGTCATGCCCGGCCCTACGTTATTGTCTTCTGGCTTTTACTCCGGGCCTCACTTGACCCGTGTACTTCGGATAGCCCAATTACCCCCTCAAAACCCAACCCCCATTGTCACCATTACCTTAACCCCCCTATTATTATAGAAACGAGAGACACAAGTAGTTGGAGTTAAATTTGGCCACGACAGCCAAAACTTTTTATTTTACCACAAAATAATATTAAATAAATATTAAATAAAATTACTTAAATCAACAAAACTTTTTCTTTAACACTTTAATAACCACTTTTAATAATAGTAACCCAGCCTATTGGTCTTTGACGGTACCCGGCTTAAACCTCCTTTATTTAACCTTACACTGCGGAAACCATAACCATAACCGGCCCCCAGCCGACCCAGCTCGGAGACGAACCTTTTCCCACCGCAGTGCAACTATACCCGTATTCCAGCAGACACCGTTCCACTGGAATAATCCCCCATAAGGGTCCCATCCCACCGATGAGCCCACCACCATTTTCATCCCGTCTGTACTGCCACCATCAAAGACCACCGAACACCGCCACAGCCCGAAAGGGTAAAGCCTTACCCTTACGGGCCCCTCCACACCCGCAGGGCCCTCTGTATTCCCTCCTGCAGATCCAAAAACCACAGCTCCATCCCCACATCAGATAAATGAACACCATCCTTACTGAGGTATAAGCCTACATTCTCCTCCAACTCCAAGTGTCTTACCACTAGCCCCCCATGTCTCACCACAAAACGCCCAATCACCTTATTAACCTTGATCCGCCCTTTGTTCACCCTAAATACCGATCTAGCCATGCGCCAAGTGGTCCGAGCAATTATGTCGGACCAAACCAGTAGCATTCCCGGATAGGCCGCGCGGAAGGTCAATACATCCGCCTTAACGGCCGTGATCAAATCCCCGATGGGCCTGATTCCTAAATCGTTCCCCCCTACATGGAGGACTAACACATCAGGAGGACGGTCCAATCGGGCATAATGCTGCACCTCTGGCAGCACCCTGCCCCATCCCATCCCCCTAATGCCCAACCACCGTATCCTGGCCTCTCCCCTAGGGAATCCCAGCTGCTTGCCCTCTGGCCTAGCTTCCGCTCTTCTGGCCCCCCCAATACACATATGAGTGCCCCAAAATCCAAACGAGGCGCTCCTGACCACCATCTGAAAAGACAAACAACAAAATTGAGTGAACAGCATCATGTACCACCTTCCACATGCACCACCTCCCACCTTCCGATACCTTTTTACTCCGTCAACATCTGTGGTCTAACGTATGACCTGAACCTCTTTGATTCCCACCTACCGATACGTTTCACTGCCGCCTCGTCCAACCCGCACCGAGCCGCCTCCGTAGCCGCCCCGATGCGGAAGGAGTGTGAAGCGAATTGTTTTTCATCGAAACCTGCTGCCCTCAGGCATTTCCTGAACACTGCCGTGAATTGAAACTTGGACACGAATGACCCGTCCGCATGCAGTAGCAGGGGCCCTCCCAGCCCCGGGCGTATGGTCAAAAACTCCCTAATCACCTTCACCGGGCAAACTCCTGACCCCTGTAGCGCGTATAAAAACACGTCCACCCCTTTTCCGGCCTGATCCGTTTTTGACCTGCGCAACCTAAACACCACTCTACCTTCCCCCACTTGTACGTCTGTGAACCACAACCCTCCCCCAACTGTTTTTGAGGGACTAACTAATTCACCCACCCGGAACGCCCCAAAAAACGCGATAGTGAACACTGCCCTAAACAAAATAACCTCATACTCACCCGAGCATACCTCCGACAGCACCCCACAAATCGTCTGTAACACCCCAAATGACACCGGTCTCCTCGTGTCCCTACTCCTGTTCCCTTTTCTGTACCCTTTTACCGCTTGTTTTACCCAAAATGACTTTGTAAAATCCAACCTGCCCTGAAGCTTAAATAAAAAGGCCAGTGCCGCCAATTTTTTGTCCAGCGCGGAAACCGACCCGCCCCCTTCCATGTGTCTAGCCGCAAAGTACAGTACCAACAAACCCATTTCGGCATCACCTGGCTTGTCTTCTGAAATGCGCCTGAAAATGTCCCACTCCTTCCAGACTTTGGCATACGCCGCCCACGTAGGCCCACTCACCGAGCGCCTTATCCATGTTGCGGCGATTCCGAAACAATCCCCCACATCCACCCCGGGCAGGGGACCCCTTCTCTGTCCGCGTGCGGGGCCAACTCTCTGAACTTGTCCCACTGAAAGCGAGACAGCGCGTCAGCCAGCTTGTTGTCCACACCCGGAATATGCACCGCATACATAAATATGTTCCATTGCAGGCATCTCAACACCAAATGGCGCAGCAACCGCACCACCGGCAAAGAAGAAGCGGTGATCCGATTGATGACCTGTACCACCCCCATGTTGTCACAGTTTAGCCTGATCTTCATATTCCTGCAACATTCCCCCCACAATTCCATTGCCACCACCACCGGGAATAATTCCAGCAATACCAGGTTCTTCACCAACCCTCCCGTGACCCACTCCGCCGGCCACCCCTCCGCACTCCAGTGCCCCTTGAAAAACGCCCCGTAACCCGTAGATCCCGCCGCGTCAGTGACCAGGTCCAAATCGAAGTTACTCACCGGGCCTTCCATCCACAAGGACCGGCCATTGTATTCCTCCAGAAACGAATGCCACACCCGCAAATCCGCCTGTAGCTCCCTTGTCAGTCTTACAAAATGCGTCGGCACTTTAACCCCCGCCGTAGCCGCCGACAGCCGTCGGCTAAACACCCGTCCCATAGGGATGATGCGGCAAGCAAAATTCAATTTGCCCAGCAGGGATTGCAGTGCTCTCAACTGTACTTTTTGGCGCCCCAACATACCTTTTATCTCCAGCCGGAGATTGTCCACCTTCTCCACAGGTAACCTACACTCCATGGCCACCGAGTCTATCACAATCCCTAAGAAACTCAATTCTGTAGTTGGACCCTCCGTCTTATCTGCCGCCAGCGGCACTCCAAACCTTTCCGCCACATGCTGCAATGTTGCCAGCAATGTCGCGCAAACCCTGGAAGCCGGGGGTCCAACGCACAGAAAATCATCAAGGTAGTGGATGACAGAATTTACCCCTGCCACGTCCCTAACTACCCATTCCAAGAAAGAGCTGAACTTCTCGAACAAGGCGCACGAGATGGAGCACCCCATGGGCAAACACTGGTCCACATAATACTTCCCCTGCCACTGGCAACCCAACAGCCAAAAACTGTCCGGGTGTACCGGCAGCAAACGAAATGCAGCCTCAATGTCCGATTTTGCCATGAGCGCTCCCTCCCCATAGCGCCTGACCCACTGCACTGCCGCGTCGAAAGACGTGTACGACACCGTACAAGCCTCTGGGTCAATCGCGTCATTCACCGATCCCCCTTTTGGGAAGGACAAATGGTGAATGAGGCGGAACTTGTTCGGCTCTTTTTTGGGCACCACTCCCAGGGGCGACACCACCAGCCTGGGCAAAGGCACTTCCTCGAACGGCCCCCCCATCCTACCCAATTCCACCTCCTTGGCCAACTTGTCTGACACTACCCCCGGGTTCTCGAGGGCCGAACGCAAATTTTTAGCCAAAGGCGGCACCTCTGACAATGCGCACGGAATGGTAAAACCCACCGAGAAACCGGAGGCAAGCAGCGCAGCTGCCGCCCTGTCTGGATACCTATTTAGGAAAGGACGCATCCTTTCCCACTTCACCGGAGTCATCCCTCTTGTTCCCAGCTTCCCCTGTTCGCTTCCCTTTTTTAAAACATCGTGACAACGGATGGCTCCCCCCACACGCTGAACACTCGTGTCGGAAACGACAGGTTCCTCCATACGTGCAGGAACCCTCGTTGAACTTCCAGCATAACCCCCACTTTTTTCCGGCCGGCGGTCCCGAGGTGGATGTACCTCCGGCCCCCCCCGAAAAAAACTGGTTCGGCGCCCGTGGAGCCGACATCATGCGCATCCACAGACTGATATCCTTGTGGTCCCACCTGAGAGATGGGCGCACTGCCCTGCGCTGACGAAATTGCTCGTCATAACGCAGCCAACCC
This sequence comes from Rana temporaria, assembly GCF_905171775.1. Taxonomy (NCBI): domain Eukaryota; kingdom Metazoa; phylum Chordata; class Amphibia; order Anura; family Ranidae; genus Rana; species Rana temporaria. The sequence continues at coordinate 467,502,228 of NC_053491.1, read as the reverse complement.
GACCCCCCATAAACCCGATGAGCCTCCCCAATCGCGTCCATATAGCAGAACAACCCGGAGCAATGCTCCGGATTCTTCTCCCCCTATGACGCTGGCCATAATGGCAAAGGCCTGTAGCCAGTTCACAAAAGTGCGCGGGATCAGCCTGTACCTCCTCTTCTCCTCGTCCTCCTTTTTGGAGTCATCCGGCTTCACTCTATCCAGATTGAACTTCTCCAAAGGGAGGAGGGAGAAGATTTCCACGTACTCACCTTTAACAATCTTGTCCCGCACCTCCTGCTTCAAATGCACCCCAAGCGGACCCTCATAACAAACGTAGACTTCGCCTTTCGCAGCGTCAGCTATGCGCACCACATCAGATCTGACCACCGCTGGCTTGTCCCCCCCCGCCTTATCCCCTCCTGTGCTGCTATCCGGAACCGGCCCCGACCCCCCGGTGAGGGGGACGTCCGCCACCACCGCGGGGGGTGCTGCCGCTGCAGCCCCCACCCCTCCCCCCACCCACGGCGCCACCTGTGGATATGGTTGTAGCCCCCCCGAAAACCTCTGCACAAGATCCCGCAGTCCCCTAAAAAATTCCCCTAGGCCCGCCGGTGTCCCCGGCGCAGCAGGCGGGATGCCCGCCACCCCAGGGCCAGCAGCGGGGGTTGGGGGCTGGGCGGGCTGCCCACCCCCCCCTGACATTACACCCCCCACAGAAACCCCCATTGCCCCACCCCCAACCCCCAACAATCTACACAAAACAGCAGCTACATCCCCTTCCATAGAATTAGAGTGCTTACCGTGTCGGCTGGATGCGTCTCCCACAGCCCTAGCAGTCCCGATCACCGCCGGCGACGCCACCGCGGGCTCCTCTCCGTCCGACTCTGAAACTTCGCCCTCCGACCTGTCTTCTGAAGCCGGCGTCCGAGACGAATTCAACCCCCCAGGCGGACCCTGCCTGGGGGTCGCAGACCCTGGCCTAAGCGCCGGGCGACCTCTAGGTTGTGACCCGGCTGTCGTCGGGGCGGACTGCCCATCTCCTCTCCCCGGGCCCCGACTAGGCCCCGGCCCTCCATCTTCCTGCAAGGGGGGGTACGACCCCCCTCCGCTCCGGGAACCGGCGGCCGCATGGGAATCCAGCCCGCCAGTCGAATCCCTGCTACTCCCACGCCGAGTCCCCCCCCCTCGATGTCCCTGGGCTAGAGGGGGAGACCGAACGGTCCCTGTGTCCCCGACGGGCAGGCGAGGAACGGGCGCCATCGTGACCCGTAGCCCCGCCCACCGAGCTCCGCCGACGGCGAGGATTCCGGTCCGCCTCACCCCCCGCCGAAGCATTGGCGCGCTTGGCCGGGGGGGGCGCCGGGTCCACATGGGGGCTCCTAACGGGGCGCTGAGCTCTCACCGTAGGGCTGGGCGAGTAACGCTCCGGGGCCCTGGACCTCCGAGCGCGAGGCAGCCGCGCTTCTGTCTCCTGGGACCCACCCGCTTCTTCCCTCAGCAGACCGCCGACTTGCTCCTCCAGCCATCCGGGGTCCCGAGACGCGGCCGCCGCCCGTAGCCTAGCGAAAATCAGGTCAATGTCCATCGCACTATCTACAAGACCAGGAGCAGAGAGAAAAAACCTGCCTCCTCTGGTCTTTGCTTCCCGCACTTTCCTCCCTGGTCCACGCCTCCCCCTTTTATAATGCTCCTCCCCTCATTGCAAGTCCCTGCATTTCCTCTCCACCAATCAGCTTCCCTCCTTCTTAACCCTTTCTTGTCCTACCTCCCCACAGTCATGCCCGGCCCTACGTTATTGTCTTCTGGCTTTTACTCCGGGCCTCACTGCAGTAGTAGCTATAGGTCTCAGGTGTGCCGACAGCATTCCTCTAGGGCACAGGTTTCAAACACAAGGCCTGCGGGCCGAATATGGCCCTCACACCTCTCCTGCAGCTGCAGGAGAGCTCCAGCCCTCCTCTGGTCCTCAACTTCTGATGGTGGGGTGGCTCTTGACATGTAAGGGGAGGGGATGTGCTGGGCATCTAATTTTACAGATACAACCCCCCTTTTGAGGGCAATCATAATGCTGATGCGACCCGCAACAAAATGGAGTTTGACAGCCCTGCTCTAGGGGTTGAATTCAGCCCGGATAGGCTGTGTCCCAGAGTGAAGTCAGGCAGCAGGGAGATGTAATCGCTCTGCTGCCCACGACTGCACAGTGAGGGCAGAACTGCAGGGCAGGCGGTGAGATGTCATCTCTGCGCCCCCACCCATCGGCCCGCAAGCCCACTCACCTGCTCCCCCTGGGCAGTAAGTGTTCTGCCCACATGCTCCTGTTACCTCTGCACTGGGCTCCCTTCTCACAGTGGGATAAGCAGCGGAGCGGCAGAACGGGCTGGTTAACGGCAGTTCTGCCACTGCTCTTAGGCATCAGTTTGCCACCCCCCTCTGAAAGTGCCGCTCAGGGACCCATGGTAGGGCTGGCCCTGCCAATATGGGATGACAGTTATGGGAAATTAATGAAATTGGAAGGGTCTGATTTGTGCAAGGGTAAAGGGAGGTATATTGCACAATCATTTCAGAAAGCCCTTTGTACTAAACATGGGACCCCATACCAAAGATTCTTTAAATGTTTAGGTCTCAGACATGCCATACAGGTGCAGGCACATTCCCATTAACTTAAATCTATAAATAATAGGGATGGGACAAACACCCCCGATTCCGGTCGCACAAACTGGCCAAATTTTTTTTATATATATATATATATATATTTTGCGAACATGCAAATTTTAAAGCCTTATATGCAAGAGATTGCAAAATAGTGTTTGGCAACTTGCAAAGAAATACATTTAAAATTTAAAAAAAAAAAAGTTTGCCCCGGGAGCAGCGATTTAATAATGCTTAAAGTGGGGGGGTTAGTCTTGCTGTAAAGTGGGGCATCCATCTTGCGTTGCACTGTGCCGCAGCAAAATTTCTAAAAAAAAAATTAAACTCACGGCTTTGATGTATTGTAGAGAGCCTTAGTGTGGGGTGTGGACTTCTCACCTGAGCCAAGATTGCCCAAAGGCACCCTGCCCTTGGCCAATCATGGCTCACAGAAAGCACATCACGCTGTGATGGGCCAAAGCATGCAGGTCAGGGGCACGCTTTTGCCAATCAGCAGCTGTCAATGCACTGCGATTTCACAGTGCATTATAGGGCAGTCTCGCTGGCAAACTTGCGAGCGCCGCATTTTCGCTGGAACGACCGCCCGATGTTTGAGTCAAACTTACATGCAATGAACATCGGTACAATCCCTAAATATATCACTACTGGATAAAACAGAATACCAAACATGGTCTCATTTCACAATACGGTATACTTTAGAAGTTAAAAAAATCTGCCATCAAGGACACATTGGGCCTGATTTACCAAGCCTTTACTCCATGACTCATGGAGTAAAAGCAGGAGTAGCAGCCGTTTGGCCATTTACTAAAGAAATACGCTGCTAGTGCAGTGTATTTCCCTAGTTACTAATGTGCTCCGTGCGCCCAGGAGAGGGTGCATTGTGCACCAGTACAGACCTGGCGCACGGCACATTAAACTATAAATTGCGGGGGTTTGGGCGGGAGTTTATTAAGGGGGGAGGTGGGGGGATGCAGGGGAAGTGAAGTGACATGTGTTTTGAAGTGTTTGGCGGGCCGAATTGAAAGGGAAAGTGTTTTTTTGAAAACAGATCCCCGTACGCTTGCACAGTGCGCCTGAACCTCGGGAGGTTCATTTGCATACTGGGCATGCGCAGAGAGAAAAGTCAGGGATTCCCGTGCGCCTTGTCAGTACGCCGTGAAAATCTTGGTAAATACCAAGCGGCGTACCCGTGAATGCGCTGCGTGACGCGGCGCACGGGAATCTCCGAGCTGTTTTCAGCCCTGAAGGGGAACTCGGCGCCAAATTTCAAACTTGAAATCGGCGCGGGTCCCCCTTCAGGGCTACATTAGGCTCTTAGGCTTGGTCCGGAACGTGAGGGGTTAAACCCGCGCCGATTCGGCGCGGGGGGTCCCCCCCAGATCCAAACCAAGCCCTCATCCCAAGCATGCAGTCTGGCCCGGACAGGAATGGGGGAGGGGACGAGCGAGCGGCCCCCCCCCTCCTGAGCCGTACCAGACCGCATGCCCTCAACATGGGGGAGTGTGTGCTGTGGGGGAGGGGGGCACTGCCCCCCCACCCCAAAGCACTCTTGCCCCCATGTCGATAGGGACAAGAGCCTCTTCCCGACAACCCTTGCCATTGGTTGTCGGGGTATGCGGGCGGGGCCAATCGGAATCTGCGAGCTCCCTTTAATAAGGGGGCCCCCAGATGCCGGCCCCCCACCCTATGTGAATGAGTATGGGGTACATCGTACCTCTACCCATTCACATGGGGGAAATGTAAAGTAAAAAAAAAACACCACACAGAATAAAATATTTTATTAATCTGCTCCGGAGCCCCCCCTTTCTTCTTTAGCTCTCTTAGAAGGGGGGGTTTCTTCTCTCCCGATCTTCCGCCGGGACCCTGGGCTTCGGTGATTTCTGCCGGGGGAGGGCGCCATCCCTCGGTCCTCTCCGGAGCCTTCCGCCGGATGCCCCCACCCCATTTAAGCTCTTTTTCATTAGGGAGGGGCATCCGGACTTCGGGGTCTTCTGCCGGGGGATGGCGCCTATCCCCCGGTCTTTCCGGTGCCTTCCGCCAGGGTTCCGGTCTTCCTGGTCTTCTGCCGGGGGTGCGCCAACTCCCCGGTCTTTTCTCTTCTGTCTTCTCTGCTCCCTCTTCTGCCTGGCTCCCCCGCGGAGCCAGGGCTTTCTTCCGTCTTCTTTCTTCTCTCTTCCTTCTTCTGCCTGTCTCCTCCGCGGAGCCCAGGGCTTGTCTCCGCTGTCTTCTCCCTTCTCTTCCATTGGATGTTGACACGACGAGGTCCGGCGCTGGAATGCCGTCTGAGCAGTGGGCATGGACTTATATAGGGCAATGCCACCATGTGACCTCAACCCATGTGACATCACATTCCCATCATGCCCAGGGAATGTGATGTCACATGGGTTGAGGTCACATGGTGGCATTACCCTATATAAGTCCATGCCCGCCGCTGACACGGCATGTCAGCGCGGAACCTCGTCGTGTCAACATCGAATGGAAGAGAAGGAAGAAGACAGCGGAGACAAGCCCTGGGCTCCCGGAGGAGACAGGCAGAAGAAGGAAGAGAGAAGAAAGAAGACGGAAGAAAGCCCTGGCTCCGCGGGGGAGCCAGGCAGAAGAGGGAGCAGAGAAGACAGAAGAGAAAAGACCGGGGAGTTGGCGCACCCCCGGCAGAAGACCAGGAAGACCGGAACCCTGGCGGAAGGCACCGGAAAGACCGGGGGATAGGCGCCATCCCCCGGCAGAAGACCCCGAAGTCCGGATGCCCCTCCCTAATGAAAAAGAGCTTAAATGGGGTGGGGGCATCCGGCGGAAGGCTCCGGAGAGGACCGAGGGATGGCGCCCTCCCCCGGCAGAAATCACCGAAGCCCAGGGTCCCGGCGGAAGATCGGGAGAGAAGAAACCCCCCCTTCTAAGAGAGCTAAAGAAGAAAGGGGGGGGCTCCGGAGCAGATTAATAAAATATTTTATTCTGTGTGGTGTTTTTTTTTTACTTTACATTTCCCCCATGTGAATGGGTAGAGGTACGATGTACCCCATACTCATTCACATAGGGTGGGGGGCCGGCATCTGGGGGCCCCCTTATTAAAGGGGTCTCTCAGATTCTGATAAGCTCTCCGCCCGCATACCCCGACAACCAACGGCCAGGGTTGTCGGGAAGAGGCTCTTGTCCCTATCGACATGGGGGCAAGAGTGCTTTGGGGTGGGGGGGCAGTTCCCCCCTCCCCCACAGCACACACTCCCCCATGTTGAGGGCATGTGGTCTGGTATGGCTCAGGAGGGAGGGGGGCGCTCGCTCGTCCCCACCCCCATTCCTGTCTGACCAGACTGCGTGCCTGGGATAAGGGCTTGGTTTGGATCTTGGGGGGGGGGGGGGCACGCTATTTTTTTGGGCCCCGGTTTAACCCCTTATGTTCCAGACCAAGCCTAAGAGCCTGGTATGCACCTGGAGGGAACCCACCTTATTTTTTTTGGGGGGGGGTCTGGAGTTCCCCTTCATGAACAGCGATCTGTCATTTACACATGTCAGTCCCATCCCCCCCCCTACAGTTAGAACACACCCAGGGAACATATTTAACCCCTCCCTCGCACCTAGTGTTAACCCCTTCCCTGCCAGTGGCATTTTTTGAGTAAGCAATGCATTTTTTACAGCACTGATCGCTAGAAAAATGCCAATGGTTCCAAAAAAGTGTTCGATGTGTCCGCCATAATGTCGCAGTACCGATAAAAATCGCTGATCGCCCCAATAACTAGTTAAAACAACAAAAAAAAAAAATTTGTAGACGCTATACCTTTTGCAAAAACCAAACACTAAACGCTATTTGCGATTTTTTGGAACCAAAAAGATGTAGAATACGTATCGGCCTAAACTGAGGGGTTTTTTAGTTTTTTGAATATATATTTTTGGGGATATTTATTATAGCAAAAAGTAAAAATAATTTTTACATATGTGGGCGGGACTTACGCAAGTCCCGCCCACATATATAAACATCGTTCAAACCACACATGTGAGGTATTGACGCGTGCGTTAGAGCGAGAGCAATACTTTTACCACTAGACTTTCTTTGTAACTATAAACTGGTAACCTGGAAAAAAAAATAAAAGGTCGCCTATGGGGATATTCACGGAATTCATTTTGGCCCCATTGCAGGAGTGTTTCCAATAGTAAAGCGTGACATGTAAGGTATCTATTTACTCAGTGTAACATCATCTTTCACATTATCCCCAAAAATTGGGCTCACTTTTGTGTTTTGTTAATTTTTAACCACTTGAGCCCGGACCATATTTCTGGTCAATGACCGGGCAAGTTTTTGTGATTCGGCGCGGCGTCGCTTTAACTGACAATTGCGCAGTCGTGCGACGTGGCTCCCAAACAAAATTGGCAACCTTTTTTTTCACACAAATAGATTATTAAATGTGCGTGTTTACTTCTGTCTTTAACACCTCCCCTTCAGGCTGGAAAGCATCAGATCAGGGGAAACAAAAAAAAAAAGCTCTCATTCCATTGCAGCTTGGTTCCTACATGTGTGATGAACTGAGCATGCTCAAACACTTAGAAAAAAAATATCCTTTCTTTTTAAAAGGTGAAAAACACTCATTGGATGCTCATAGAGCGTGGTTTGGGTTAATTGCAGGTGTGCCCAATTACAAGCTCACCCAAACTAGAGACTGCAATTTGGTCATGTGATTTCAATTGCTTCATTACTAGCACTGTTATAAAAAGCTTGGATCGATCAGTCCTCAGCTGCCCTCAGAAGGGGCAGGCTGGCAGAAATGCTGTTGCTAAACACAAATGTGGTTTGTTGCATGGGTTTTGTTTTATTTTGCCAATGGTTTTGGTTTATTTTTAAATAATGTTCACTTTGATGTATTTGTCTATGTCGCCTTATTTTATGAAAAATGTGTAAAGCTATGGTTAATTAGAATTTTGAAATGTATTTTTGTTTGTTTGTCTTTTTTTGCTTTCCTTGTTTTGTTGACCAATAAAAATTACTTTAAAATTGTTAAGTTTGTCTTTTGTTACTTTTTCATGCTACATATGTTGACAGCTGCAGCTGAACTAGGTTTGGGCCTAACAAATTATGTGTGATTTTTGTCTAAGCTTCTTTCCTGGTGTGTAATCATGAAATGTTTGCCATGTTTATTCTCCCTGACTTTAAAGACAAAAACTGGTAAGTATTTTATTTATTCTGCAGTGGTCCTCAGCCCTCAAGTACCCCCGACAGGACATGTTTTGGGGATTTCTCTTATCAAGAATTGCTGTCCAGACTATTTTAAAGCACATGTGCAAGATGAAGGAAAACCTGCAAACATGGCCTGTGGGGGGGGGGGGGGTTTGCTATTGGTGGACAGGCTTGACGTGCTGATTTACAGCACTGTGCTTAAATCTAGCGCAAGGCAATCCTATTCAAATTGTGGGTGTTTGAGGGAAGCCAAGTGAGTGTTAGAACCCCTGCTTTGTGTTTTTTTTATTTTTGTGTTGAGCTTTGTGTCCCTTTTCTGAAAATTGGCTTCACTTCCTGTCACACAGCTGAACAGGAAGTGAGGTTAAAACCCTACCAGTGTCATTTCTTGGGGACACCGGTCAATCTAACTAGTGTCCCCATTAAGCAAATTGCACTCCAGCACTGCTGTGTACACCCCAAATCATGGGTCTTCAAACTACGGCCCTCCAGTTGTTCAGGAACTACAATTCCCATCATGCCTAGTCATGTCTGTGAATGTCGGTGCATTACAAGGCCTCATGGGATGTGTAGTTCTACAACAGCTGGAGGGCCGTAGTTTGAGGATCCCTGCCCCAAATGATTATTTAGTTTGGGGTTTAGTAAAGGCAAAGCCACTCTGCAGTACAAGCATAGTTGCTGAAAATCAGAGAGGAAGCACTGATGGTTTTAACATCCAATCCTGTAGAAGCAAAGTTGTTTTGTTTTCTTCCTTGCTTTGCACTTGTAGGAGTGGATTTGCCTTTAGTAAATGGACCCCAAAGTCCAAGATCCCTAATAATTTGGGGTGTACACAGCAAAATGCTAGAGTGCAATTTACATAATGGGAAACTATTTAGATTGATCTGTGTCCACAAGAAAATATATTAGTAAGGTTTTACCCTCACTTCCTGTTTGGCTATGTGACAGGAAGTGAATGAATTAGAAAGGGTGAAGACACCTCACAAATGTTGTCACTATCAGGGGTGCAGACATCCCCAAAAAAATGAGCAGATAATACTTATTTGCAAATTAATAATTTTTTAGTTAACATTGGGTGGGGTGCTCTAACACACACATTCCTACATATTAGCAACGCTCTATCCTGGCCTATTGGCATGGTTATATTTTCTTAGGGCTCTCAATAAAACTCTATGAAATTTGTGCTTAAACTAGAACCAGGGGCGGACTGACAACTCATGGGGCCCCTGGGCAATAGAAGATTATGGGGCCCCTCTGGCTTACAGATGACCACCACGCCAGGAGGTAGTGCAGAGGCGGGCAGCTAAAATCTTGGGATATTCACATTAAAAGCATGTCATTTTCGGACATATCAGGGACAGATCTAAAAAAAACACAGATTTTTACATACTGTCCCTGGTTTTACTGAGCCTGGCAACCCGGATGGGGCCCCCTAGTGGCATGGGGCCCTCGGGCAGTGCCCGAGTGACTCAATGGTCAGTCCGCCCCTGACAAGAACTATAATCAACAAGTTTTATTTTCTTTCATTTTGGATAGAGTGAGGGAGGGTTATAGGCCCTGTCAGTTTATTTTGTATTATCTGTGTCCAATTGGGGAGATTTGCCTTCACTTCCTGCCCCATAGCCAAACAGGAAGTGAGAGAAAAACTATGCAAATTAACCACTTCCCGCCCAGCCTATGGCCGATTTACGTCCGGGAAGTGGTTACACAATCCTGACAGGACGTCCTGCAGGATTTCATGCCGCACGCGCCTGTGGGGGCACGCAGCGCGGCGATCGGTGATGCGGGGTGTCAGTCTGACACCCTGCATCTCCGATCTCGGTAAAGAGTCTCTCACGGAGACGGAGACTCTTTACCACGTGATCAGCCGTGTCCAATCACGGCTGATCACGATGTAAACAGGAAGAGCCATCGATGGCTCTTCCTCACTCGCGTCTTACAGACGCGAGTATAGGAGAGCCGATCGGCGGCTCTCCTGACAGGGGGCGTTCGCGCTGATTGTTTATCAGCGCAGCCCCCCCTCGGATCACCACACTGGACCACCAGGGATGCCCACCCTGGACCACCAGGGTGTGCAAAAACAAAAAAAATATAGAACAAAAAAACAAAAAGCATTAAAAAATAAGAAAAAAGATGCCAATCAGTGCCCACAAATGGGCACTGACTGGGAAAATCAGTGCCACCCCACAGTGCCCATCCATGCACAGTGCCCACCTATCAGTGCCCACCTGTGCCACCCATAAGTATCCATCAGTGCCACCCATAAGTGCCGCCCATAAGTATCCATCAGTGCCACCCATAAGTGCCGCCCATCTGTGCCGCCCATGAGTGCCCATCAGTGCCGCCTATGAGTGCCCATCAGTGCCGCATAGCAGCGCCGCCAATCAATGCCACCTCATCTGTGCCGTCAGTACTACCTCATCGATGTCCATCAGTGCCATCTCATCGGGGCCCATCAGTGCCGCCATATCAGTGCCCGTAATTGAAAGAGAAAAACTTATTTACAAAAAAATTAACCTAAAAAAAGAAAAAGGTTTTTTTGTTTCAAAATTTGCAGTCTTTTTTTAGTTGTTGCGCAAAAAAAAAACGCAGAGGTGATCAAATAACAACAAAAGAAAGCTCTATTTGTGGGGGAAAAAAGGACGCCAATTTTGTTTGGGTACAGTGTTGTATGACCGCGCAATTGCCATTCAAAGTGCGACAGTGTTGAAAGCTGAAAATTGGCTTGGGCGGGAAGGTGCGTAAGTGCCTGGTATGGAAGTGGTTAAGGGAATCCAGTGCCCCCCCAGAACTAGTGTGTGGGTCCCCTGAAAATTACTGGGCGGGGTTATACAAAAACAGGGTGTGACCTTGACAGGAAGGGGTGGGTCATTTTTCTATTAGGAGGTGCAGATATGTAGTCAGGCCTAGGGCAGAACCAAACCTTAATATACTACTGCATATTAGGGCTTATTTAGACCGGAACCGATTTACAGCGTGTTTTTATATTGTGGGAGGAAACCCACGCAGGCACAGGGAGAACATGCAAACTCCATGCAGATGCTGTCACGGGCGGGATTCGAACCAACGACTCTTTTGCTGCTAGGTCAAAGTGCTATACACTACACCACTGTGGTGAACGAACATGATTGCAGCTGAAAGCATGAGATCTTTTTTTTTTTTTTTCAATACCATGCTTTCCAGCCTTATTGACCCCGCCTCTCTCCATAAAGAGGACCTGTCACACACTAGTCCTATTACAAGGGATGTTTACATTCCTTGTAATAGGAAGAAAACTGATCATTTTTTTTTTATTTTTTTATTTCAGTGTAAAACATTATAAAACTAAATAAAAATAAATAAGAAAACCCCAAAAAAAAATTTTAAAGCGCCCCGTCGCGACGAGCTCGCGCACAGAAGCAAACGCATACGCGAGTAGCGCCCGCATATGAAAACAGTATTCAAACCACACAAGTGAGGTATCGCCGCGATCGTTAGAGTGAGAGCAATAATTCTAGCCCTAGACCTACTCTGCAACTCAAAAAATGCAACCTGTAGAATTTTTTAAACGTCGCCTATCGAGTTTTTTAAAGGGTAAAAGTTTGACGCCATGCCACGAGCGGGCGCAATTTTTAAGCGTGACATGTTGGGTATCATTTTACTCGGCGTAACATTATCTTTCACAATATAGAAAAAAATTGGGCAAAATGTATTGTTGTCTTATTTTTTAATTCAAAAAAGTGATTTTTATCCAAAAAAAGTGCGCTTGTAAGACCGCTGCGCAAATACGGTGTGACAAAAAGTATTGCAATGACTGCCATTTTATTCCCTAGGATGTCTGCTAAAAAAAAATATATAATGTTTGGGGGTTCTGATTAATTTTCTAGCCAAAAAATTGTGATTTTCACATGAAGGAGAGAAGTGCCAGAATTAACCCGGTGGGCAAGTGGTTAAAGTACTCATGGCTATAAAGAATAGAGTCATTGCTCATTAAAAAAAAAAGGGGGTCCCTCCAAATTAAATTACCAGGCCCTTCAGGTCTGGAATGGATATTAAGGGGAACCCCGCCGTAAAAACCCCCAAAAAAAAAGACGTGCGGTTCCCGGCAAATATCCATTCCAGACCCTTCAGGTCTGGTGTGGATTTTAAGGGGAACTCCACCCCAAATTGAAAAAAAAAATGGCGTGGAGTCCCCCTAAAAATCCACACCAGACCCTTATCCGAGCACGTTGACCTGGCCGGCCGCAGAAAAGAGGGGGGGACAGAGTGCGGCCCCCCCCCTCTCCTGAACCGCACCAGGCCACATGCCCTCAACATGGGGAGGATGTCCCCATGTTGATGGGGACAAGGGTCTCATCCCCACAACCCTTGCCCGGTGGTTGTGGGGGTATGCGGGCGGGAGGTTTATCAGAATCTGGAAGACCCCTTTAACAAAGGGGACCCCCAGATCCTGACCCCCCCCCTGTGTGAAATGGTAATGGGGTACATTGTACCTCTACCATTTCACCCCAAAAAAATGTCAAAGTGATAAAAATGACAGTAGCCGGTTTTTGACAAATCTTTTAATAAAGTCTTCTTTTCTTCTTTCCTTCGGGGTTCTTCCGCTGCTTCTTCTCGTTCACATCTTGCCCGACGTGTTCTTCTATCTTCTCCGTCCGTCCTTCAGCCTTCTGGTCCCGCATCTTGCCCGTTGTCTTCTCCGTCCGCCTCCTCGTCCGCATCTTGGGTCTTCTGCGGTCTTCTTCTCGGTCCGCCACCTTCTCGTCCCCTGCGTTTGAATTGTAATTGGCCGCCGTTTTCCCGCTCCTGGGACCCGCCCCCCTCTGACGCCACAAGTAAACTCCTTAGAAGGTCATGTGCGTCAGAGGGGGGCGGGGGTCACATGAGTGTGACACGGCGGGAACTTCTTCTCCGGGCGGCGCGATTGAAATTGAATTCCCCCGCTGTGTGACGCTCTGCGACCCCGCCCCCCTCTGACGCACATGACCTTCTAAGGAGTTTACTTGTGGCGTCAGAGGGGGGCGGGTCCCAGGAGCGGGAAAACGGCGGCCAATTACAATTCAAACGCAGGGGACGAGAAGGTGGCGGACCGAGAAGAAGACCGCAGAAGACCCAAGATGCGGACGAGGAGGCGGACGGAGAAGAAGACAGGACAAGACAACGGGCAAGATGCGGGACCACAAGGCTGAAGGACGGACGGAGAAGATAGAAGAAGACGTCGGGCAAGATGTGGACGAGAAGAAGCAGCGGAAGAACCCCGAAGGAAAGAAGAAAAGAAGACTTTATTAAAAGATTTGTCAAAAACCGGCTACTGTCATTTTTATCACTTTGACATTTTTTTTGGGGTGAAATGGTAGAGGTACAATGTACCCCATTACCATTTCACACAGGGGGGGGGTCAGGATCTGGGGGTCCCCTTTGTTAAAGGGGTCTTCCAGATTCTGATAAACCTCCCGCCCGCATACCCCCACAACCACCGGGCAAGGGTTGTGGGGATGAGACCCTTGTCCCCATCAACATGGGGACATCCTCCCCATGTTGAGGGCATGTGGCCTGGTGCGGTTCAGGAGAGAGGGGGGGCCGCACTCTGTCCCCCCCTCTTTTCTGCGGCCGGCCAGGTCAACGTGCTCGGATAAGGGTCTGGTGTGGATTTTTAGGGGGACTCCACGCCATTTTTTTTTTCAATTTGGGGTGGAGTTCCCCTTAAAATCCACACCAGACCTGAAGGGTCTGGAATGGATATTTGCCGGGAACCGCACGTCTTTTTTTTTTTTGGTTTTTACGGCGGGGTTCCCCTTAATATCCATTCCAGACCTGAAGGGCCTGGTAATTTAATTTGGGGGAACCCCTACACATTTTTTTGTTTGTTTTATGAATGAATCCCTTTAGAATTGTCAGAGCCGACAATTCATTATAGCCGCGTGTGAATTTTTAAATGACTTTTTTCCTTCAGAATGTCACTTTGTGCAGGGGGAGTTCTAAGTTCGGGAAAAATGCGCTATTTCACATGCTGACATTACACCCCCCCTAGGTACGAAATTTAAAGGAATATTTCACTTTTATTGTTTCACTTTAAGAATTATTAATTTCACTGCTCCCGAAAAAACGGCCGTTTTAAAAAATAAAAAAAGCATTGATACATGTTCCCTGGGGCAGGACTGAGGTCCCCAAACACTTTTTAGGACAAAACTTGCAGATTAGCCTTTAAAATGAACACTTTTGATTTCTCCCATAGACTTCTATAGGGAGTTCGGCGCGGCTTTACATATTAGTTTCAATGCGCCGGCTGCTACGCTGGTTCATGCGCCTGATTAAGCCTCCACCCGGAGTACTAATTAATGCATGAACCAGCGCAGCGCACATAGCTTAGTAAATCAGGCCCATTGGGTACGAGACTTGGGGTCTATCAGATGACCAATGGGCAGCAGTAATGTCAGCAGTCCCCATGGTCTCTTCATCCCCTATGCAAAAGCCAACATAGAACATATATACCTGAGAAGCCATTTAAATGGAAGCGTAGCCACTCAACCCTATGCCCTAGATGTAATAGGCGCCTGGCTAATTTAATACACGTTATGGAGATGCCCCAAACTCCATTGATATTTTTCTGTGGGTTGTCTCTACTACTATTAACGGTATCTTTGGGCCAAAGATGCCTTTTGAGCATGTCAGACAAAGCCAGGAAAAAAAATACCTTCATACCAATAGTAAGAAGTCCATTTCAGGCTTGCAAGCTCATTGCATTAAAATGAAATCAATAGACGATGATTAAATGTATTTTTATTTTTCCACAGACAGCACATACTGTGGCTTTTTCAGAGATTTCCCAATGAACACTGCACACACCATGACAACAAGAAGACTAAGACATCCGACAGCCACCAACACCCAGAGCTCCGCAGGGGCAGACTCTTCCCTCATCACTGCAGCCGTAACATCCCTTTGTGAAGGTCCAATCACAAGCAGAGGTCCCAGAGTGGTCACAGTTTGTCCCTCTTCTGTGTGGGGTTCTTAACAGGAGAAAAGTGAGAGGTCAATAGACACATTTCTGTACAATTCCATGCAGTTTAAGAGCTTGCAGTCAATATAGCTTTTACACAAGTGTCCAGAAGTTAGCACCCATTTAAAGACCCTCAAATCCAAAAATTGTTCCTTCAGTCAATATTGGACAGAATTGGGATGAAACTAAATGGTTACCTTCATAGGTTGTGGTATGAGCCGTTGGAGATTTTTCCCCTATTCTAGTTATGATAGAAGTGACAGTGGGAAAGTTTCCATTGGTGACACGCAATATAAAGCCATCAGGATTCTAGACTTTCCAGACAGGTTTTAGACCTTCCACTGGTCCCTGTGAAAGATGATCAGCCATGGAGGCTCAACTAGAACCTTCAGGCCCCTGGTTGGGGGGGGGGGGGGCCTAATCTAGGACACTGCTTGGATCAAATGCTGAAGGCTATTTTGCTGTAGATACCCATCCTAGAGATGTTTCGTGAAAAGGGTTATTCTAATGAATCCCTGTGCACCACTCACAATCAGATCACCCAAATCTGGAGGATTTACCTAAAGCAAAAGGAATAATGCAGCTCTCATTTATTACCACCTTTTCTGTGAACACCGTTTTGCCCACAAAACCTCAAGTGATCTATAGGGGAGCTCCCTCCCTTAAAAATATTTTTTTTTGGCACCCAATGGTTTCAACTCCCCTCCATATCAGGAAAGCTAGCTTCTTCCAAAGCCTTACAGCAGGGGTAGGCAACCTTGGCCCTCCAGCTGTGGTAAAACTACAAGTCCCATGAGATATTGCAAGACCCCGACACAGGCATGATGGGATTTGTAGTTCACCACAGCTGGAGGGCCAAGGTTGCCTACCCCTGCCTTACAGGCCTTTAATGTAGGAGATGCCCTTGGTTGTACAACTAGGAGAAACCCCAAATTCATCTCCACAAGTACATCAGTGGAGTTTGAAATTAAACCCTTCATTACATGCTCAACAGGAGTGGTTTACTGCATCTTATTCAGTGCCTGTGTGGGCTACAATATGTGGGCCGAACTAAACATCCATTATATGGCCGACTCAACTGACACATAACTAACATTTTGAAAGTTTTTAATAACCACTCTGTATCCAAACACTACTTATTGGTACACAAGCCCAACAGTCTTTTTGGGATAGATAAATTTAGCCCCCATTGGGGGAGGGCAGTTTTCTGGTAAGGGAAATCTCCAGATTAGAAATGTCATGGATCCATAGGGTTAAAATCATATGGTTTAAATGTTGATGTCAATGCCTGACAATTACTGAGTAGAGAATTTAAATCACTTGTGCCAATAAACTTAGCGTGAATCTCGGGTGGCAGGTAATGTTCAATTTGTTACTTTTAATTTTTTTTTTTTTTTAAACCAAACACCCACATTCCTTTGATTGTTCAATACCTTTTCAATGATGCCATTGCTTTTAATATCTAGTGGTTATTTAGGTTGAGGGCTAAATGACCCAACATTAAGTATCAATTATACATATGATGTTGACCATTGGGGAGGGGGGGGGTCACTTTACCCTGTGAGACCACAGTCATACCCCGATTGGATTAGAATGATAATCTCCTGCCCGCCCCCCAATTTAGTACTTGCCAGGAGGACAGTATTGCCATTTTGAATGCAATATATATATATATATATATATATATATATATATATATATATATATATATATATATATACACATATACACACACACACACATACATACACACACACACATATACATACATACACACACATTGATACCATCTTAATATGGTCATTATGCACCCAATATTATTGGTTTGGGTGTGGTTTTGTTTGCCAACCACTGGTGACAGTAGTGGTTTGCCAATAGTGTTCTTACAGTACTAGTGACTGTTGGGTCCTTTTACGAGTATTTCCGTTCAGTATGATCTTGTATAATGGTTCCTCCAATTTTGTTCTTATTTTAGTCTAAGTTTTTGTCTGTATGTTTATACTGGTTTTGCTCAATAGAAAAACTGGGGGGGGGGGGGGAAAATTAGGTCCTTGTTTTATACCAAAGTTGTCTCCTTATGATCGGCAATTGGAGACTCTTACAATTTTTATTCATAGCACATTACAAAATGGTAGGTTAGTTTCTCTCCCCTCCCTCATTATGTGGGGAGTGGGGCTTTAGTTGCATATGAAATTTAATGCGGCTAGTCAGCACACCATCCGTACCACAGGACGTCAATTTGTGAAAAAAAAAAAAAACACGTCGGTAGGAGGTACATGCCGATCTCACTGCGCTACTAGAATCCCGGAAGGATGGGTGTTTATACTATAGCCGGCCTTTTATGCTCTTACGAGCAAGTGCATTACCTTATTTTTATTAAGTGTGCAATTCAATATTATGGAGAGTCTCCTTTCTGGGGCAACTTTAAATCCCCCTCATTGAATGAGATTGGCTTCTTTGGATCTGGCTCAAGGACCTAGACCATCTGTCCTGCTCCATCATAGGACAAGCCTTTCCCAGATGAGAGCCATCACCACTTGCTATCTGGTAAGCGTGCAATGTGGTGGAGGGATTTGTGAATCATTGGCATCACGAGAGGACTCTGAAAAGAGATCCACTAACCTTCATTTTGAAGTGCGATTCACCATTTGAATTTTGGCTTTTATGCTCATTATGTACTTTGTCATTTAGGTAAATAGCGCAGCTCTTTACAGCACAATACCAATTTGAAGGTCATGTCAAAAGTTACTCCAATACCTGTTAATGTTCTCAGTGAAGATCACCTTTAGGAGACATCTAGAGATCACCTACATTCATAACATTGTACCTAGCAGCTGCCAGTTAATAACTCACCATCCAAGACGTCCCTCTTGCCTCTTGGTCTTCCAAATCTGCCCCTTCCTCCGGAAACCAGACCAGTAGGGTTGCTGCAGGTGCCTGTACCACAACACTGGCAGATACTGCTGGGGCCCTCAACTGCAGACCAGCTAGAGAAGACAATTAGACAAGTCTACATTTAGAAGCAATACTTGAAGTTCTGGTGAACCAATGCTGTAGAGTAGTATTTGTTAACTTCTTGCAGCCAATGCCTACGAGATGCAATAGTTCATTTGAGTTACAGCAACAAGTACTAAAGATATGCTTTTATTAAAAAGGAATTATAAACCTTACCTGCACAAGTGCATTGATCATGTAGTTTCATGTGTTGGCAATACAGCCCCCCACCCCCCTATTCCTTGTAACTTACACTCAAGACATGGCACTATACAGGTTAATGCATGACCTCCGACTGTAGCAGAGACCTGGTATTTTCTGAGAAGCTTTATATATCCCACAATCCCTGGATCTAAGTTCTGCAGTATAACTAGTAAATTGGATCAAATTGAAGCCCTATTAGGCATGCCTCATGCATGCTCTACTTCCCTGAAGATTGGCCACTAAGCAGTGCTCATGAGATCTCCAAGGTTTTGATCACGTGGCATCTGTGGATGGACTAGGAGCAGCATACACATCACAGCAGCTCACTGGCAGATCGGCCAATACCTACACTTCCACTGAGGTGACAGGTGCATAAAATTCTGGGTTGAAGGGGGAAGGCATCAGTGGGTCAGCAGCTATTTGACACCATTGTAGATTCCGTTTATGACCATAAGGAACTGAATGATTTTTTTTTTTAAATGTTGAAACTGGGTTTAGTGCGATTTTATACTAATGGGAATTTTGTTTTACCGTGGTCTAAGGCTTAAAAATGTACCATTCACTGAGAATTCGCTAGACAAAACCAACACAGACCATAAAACCCTATTGGTCAAAGTTTGAAGACTAGCACTCTGTCAGATTTGTATTGCCATCTGTATCCCTGCTGCAGATTTCTTCCCTCCCCACACTTCACATCTGGTGAAATGGTTGTACTGAAATGAAACCGGTCTAATGGTGCTTTAGTAGGGGGGGGGGGGTTCCCAACATTCTTACAGAACCAATTTTGCCTAGGTTGTAGCAAACATATCTATCTCAACTGGTCCAGTAACACATGCAGGAGCTTTTCACCCAAAACTAAGAATTTAAATGATAGATTTAGTAGTGAGCCACTAGATGCCCAATACTGTAAGTGAGGCTCATGATGCCCAGTAAGTGTGGATTGCGAGTATGCTGATTTTTGACACAGAATTCCTTATGCTAGGCCCAATTCTGATTGACCACATTACAGGTCTGCCCAAAACATTAGCTTCTGCAGTTGCCTTGAAGCTATGGCAAGACGTAGTAGAGAAATGTAGGTTTAGCATCCCACCCAGAAGGTTTGCCCTTTTTTACATATATTGCACTTTACCATCCCTCTTCCCCAATCCAGAAAGAAGAAGAAGTGCATAGGCAATTACAACCTGAACAGATTAAGGCAGTTTATGTCCAAATGGGCGTTTGCCACTTCCAAGCTCAGACATGACTGCATGTTTTAAGAGATAGCCAATGCAGGGGTCTCCAACACAGACCGGTATTGGTGAGGGCCATGGCTAGACAACAGTCGCCACTCCAACACTATGCGGCAATGCCCGCCTTCTCCTGGTTCTTTGAGAGGAGCCGTTAATATGATCCAGAACTGCAGCTCCTGCTGATAGGATGACTTTGTTGGCAGTGTGGGTGACCCTGCTGAGGACCGGCTGATACGGCCCCACTCCTGGAAGAACAAAAACATCCAGTGTGCATGGAGGGGCAGCTCCAGTCTTGTTGGGAAGTGCAAACACCAAGGTGTTTATCCCAAAAAGCAGATGCATGGTACAATATGGATATGCTGGCAGCAGGTATTTCCATTAGCCCATGGGTGTTTTTTCTCCATATGTACAATTGCTGGCCAATTTCCCCATTAATTTCAAAAACCCACCTTGTTATTGGTTCACAGAGACATTGTTCTAGGTACAGTACCACAGAAATTTGTGCAATAATCCATGAAACAAGCAACCATTTCAGGTTACCATCTCACCCTTGTGTGGCTTTGCTATAGGAACAGGCCTTGTTCATGGCATCAGGGACCTGGGTGGTGGCAGCAGCTCTCAGGTAACAGGTTATGTAGATCTGGATTGGGAAGCATTTAAATTAAGTTATCAATTCTTACAAGGCATCCATCTTTACCAGTCAAATTCAAACTGTCCTCACCAGAGAGGCATCATTTCCATGAAATCGGAAAGCATCCACTGTGAACTGGAGCTTGTCTGGCTCAACCCTCGGGGTGATGAAGGCTGAAGAGGAGTCATCTTGCATTCCATCAACTAGACAGCTGTAGAAAAGGGTCAGTTAAGAGTGGGGTCATTATGGCAGCAATGCCCCCCCCCCCCCCAGAGAAAAAAAAATATCCATACCCATTTTCTTCAATGAGGCCATAACTAGGAGAAGAGGTGGGATCAGGAGATATGGTGGTCACACATCGGTCAATATACAGGAGCAGTCCAACGTGGTTCTGAGTGTCCACAGAGGCCTCTATGTAGAGGATATCTCCAAGCTGATAGATGGGAGAACTTCTAGGGCCACTCCAGTCCTCTATAGACAAGACAGGAGATTACATGTAAAGTTCAGACAACACTCCCCCCTCCCAATTATTTTCTTTGCTTAACTCACCAGTCATTAGCCTCAAGGAGAAGGACAGCCTCTCTTCTAAGGACACTGTGGTGCTGAATGGAACCCATGTTGGTTCAATGGCTTTGCTGCTCACATTGGCATGCCTATCCGGAGAACAGGAGTGTCAGTAATGAACCAGAATAGAAATTAATGATAATTTCAGGAGATCCATATTAACCATTCAAACACCGTCAAATGACAGTGCGGCCTTGTGGCTCTCATTCTGGGACTGAGATACGACGTGTTGCTAGGAGATGGAACAACACCGATCTCTGTAAAGAGCCATGTGATCAACTGTGTCGAAGTGCAGCCGATCACATGTAAACACAGAATGCAGGTAATCGGCGCTTCTCGCCTCACACTGGCTGTGGCGAGGAGAGCCGATCAGCATCTCCTTGCAGGGGACAACAAAACATGTAATCAGGGCACTGCTGGGGGGGGGAGATTATTGGAATATGAAAAATTTCCAAAATGACACCAAGGTAGACTGGTATAACCAAATGGGTTGCCAATACAACCAGAAAAAAAAAAAAAAAAAAAAAAGGGGGGGAAGATAGACTTAAGCCAAGCCTCTGGGCTGTGGTGGAAGGCCTGCAGCAGTTTAATAGGGGGCATTGACCCCCATAACTGATAAGTGGATAGGCCACACATTTGATAGCTTAGAAGGCTTAAGGCCCATCAGGTTTTTTTTGCTGTCTGTTTCCCCCAATAAGCAGATTAGTTACCAACAGGACTGAACTCAAGGGAAACCCCAAACATTTTTTGGAGTGGTCAAAGAGGCCTAAGAGGCAATCACCACAATGGACACACTTGTTGCAGTGGCAAGTCATTGACGAGATTGTTTTATTTGTCAAAACATGATGTGAAGGGGAATGTCTTGAATTGGGACATGTGTGCTGTTCCCTGTTTAAATGTTTTTGCCTTAAGATATTTACCAGCAAAGATGCCTCATATCCTAGTGTAGACTCACCGGTAGTAGTAGCACATTATGGGAACCACTGCTGGGTTGGTTCTGATGATTGGAATGGAGGAGGTTGGGCTGTAGGTCAAGTTGGTAGCATAGATCACCCAGTCTTGCATCATCTGTAGATAAGATCAGATTATAGACACTGCGGTGCTACTCATGAGTTAGACAAGGGGCACATCAATTGTGTGGAAATGGAGACCATGAATGTGTCCCATATCCAAGACTAGTCACCCAACCATCATGCTTCTGGAGAGGTGAAACCACACACACTAGCAACTCATTACAGCCATGCAATTACATCTTTAGAGGACTCCAACAGGTCCGCTATAAAATGGTTTCAGGTTCTAAAGACCCCGTCACAAGGGAAAAATAAATAAAGGGGAGGGGAGGTCCATTTACTCTGCTGTCCCAGCTACTTCATACAGCTACTAGGTAAAAGGTTGACACCAAACTACCAAGTAATGGCTCCAATTATGCTGACATTATATCCAAGATGGCAGCAGTAATTGACATCTGTACATGTGAACAAGGTCAGCAGCATACATACACAGGTCCCCCTCACAGAAGAGCAACAATGGATTATTAACATGGAATATCAGCTACACAGTCCTTAAGACGGCACTGTAAAGTGCAATAACCCATAGCAACCAGGGTTTAGTTTACTAAAGCCAATAAAGTTGAATAAAAAATAAATAAATAAAGGGGTGGGGGGTAGGATTACCTGCACAGTGTTGCCACAGTCCTGGAGACTAATCTGAAAGATAACTTCATCAGCACTTTGGGTGTTCGGCTTGCAGCCTTGGGGTCCCAGGCTCAGATCAGAAGATTTCACTAGCTTTCCATTCCCATAAAAATCCATCATGACACTGACCACCATGCGGTCCTCTTCACACTGGACACTGATGGGGGAACTGGATGAAATTACAGTCGGGGGCTGCTGGCGGAGCATCCCACCAGCACGTCCACCTGTTGAACCCCTCTGAGCCCCACCTCTAGAAGCCCCAACCCCATATACTGCATTAGTGCCTGAGTAAATCCCTCCAGAACCCCCTCTAGAAGACCCCTGGCTCTGGCCAGGTACAACCCGCTGGTTATTCCTCCACCAGTCTGATTGGCGCCTATGTCTCACCAAGGCTCCATCCCCACTACATCCAAACCCTGGTCCATAAACCAGGGCCAAAAGCAACAGCCAACTACAGTAGCTCCTCACTCCTAAACCCATCCTGCCTGCAAGACCAACAGCACAATGAGGCAAGAAGACAGAGCTTCCCTTTATACCCCTCCCACCAGTCACTAATACCCCCAACTGGGGCAATTCATCACCACACCCAAATGGCTTCCTCAAAAAAACATGATTGATCTCTTGATGCTGAGACAGTTAACCACTTGCTGACAGCCACCTCATTGGAGTGGAGCTACACAGGAGAATTTCAGTAGCTTAGTCCCATTACTATATTTGTTATGGATTAATCACTAGGAGAAGCAAATGATCAAAAAACTGATGATACAAATGTCTCTCCATGGAGTACACTATACAACCAACATGCATTAGCATAATCTCACATGACTGATCAATGTTTCAATCATGTGCAATTGAAAGCTACAAGATGCTACTGAATACCACCAGTGTAGCTTATACCATAGGGGGCGATATATTTCAGGGCGCATTTTTATATTTGGGGGCGTGTTTAATGCAAATGGTGATCATTTGCTAGTCCTAGTGACTTTCGGCCAGCGATGTTGTTGGCAGGATTGGGTTTGTAAACTCTCCTATATCTCTGGGATCTGCTTAGATCTTGTTCTCCTGCAAGGTCCTATTGATTGTCACTTCAAAAAGTCACCAAAAACTGATATTTTAGTTACAGTGGAGACTGGTAGGCTGAGTTAGTCCTGTTTTTTTTTTAATGTTCTCGGCGCTCCAACAGTGAGATCAGAGTCCATAGTTTCCAACTTTGTTCCTGTTCAATTGGAAATGTTGCTTGTCCCTGCTAACCTTTGTGTGTTCTAGCTCCTCCAGTTACTTTGTCCATAATACAAAATCTCAGCAGGGATGGTGAAAGCTCCTCATAATGGAATCATCAGCTGTGCAGACCTGGGAAGTCAATGCAAGGATGGTGGGAGCCCCTCATGATGGACCCAGCAGCTCAGTAGACCTAGGAAGTCAGTTCAGGGATGGTGGGAGCCTCTGATAATGGACAACATAGCTCAGCAGACCCAGAAACTCTGCACATGGATGGTTGAAGCCCCTTATAATGGGCACAACAGGTGTTCAGACCCAGGAACTCAGCACAGGAGTGGTGGGAACCCCTTGTAATGGCACAACAAGTGTCCAGACCGCTCAGACCTGAATGGTGGGAGCCCTTCATAATGGGAAGAGTGGCTGTGAATACCTGGGTACTTGGCACAGCGATGGTGGAAGCCCCTCATAACGGGCACAACAGGTGTGCAGACCTGGGAACTCAGTGCAGGAATTGTCAGAGCCCCTCATTCTGGACACAACCATTGATCAGACCTGGAACTCAGCACAGGAATGGTGGGAGCCCCTCAGCAGCTGTGACTACCTGGGAACTCAGCACAAGGATGGTGGGAACCTCTTATAATGTCCAAAACAGGTGTGCAGACCTAAGAACTCAGTGCAAAGATAATGGAAACCCCTGAAAATGGACAACATAGGTCTGTAGAGACAGAAATACTTCATGTGGATGGCAGGAGCTCCTTATAATGGACCCAACAGGTGTGCAGACCTGGGAATTCAGCACAGAAAAGGCATGAACCCCTTATAATGGGCACAAGTGTTCAGACTGCTCAGGCCTGGAACTCCGCACAAGAATGGTGGGAGCCTCTCATAATGGACACAGCAGCTGTGAATACCTGGGAACTCAGCACAGGAATGGTGAGAGCCCCTTATGTTGGGCAAATCTGGGAACTCAGGGAAATAATTATGGAAGCCCCCAATAATGGACAACCTAGGTCTGCAGTGCTAGAAAGATTTCATGTGGATGGCGGGAGCCCCTCATAATGAGCACACCCTTAGGTCTGATATGGATTTTGAGGGGAACCCTACGCTAATATTTAAAATAGTGGAGTCCCCCAAAATCCATACCAAACCCTTATCTTAGCATACAGCCTGGCAGGCACCCCCTGAAACATGCCAGGCCACATGCCCTCAGCATGGGGGGCTCTGCCCCCCCACCCAAAGAACTTTGTCCCCATGATTGATGGGGACAAGGGCCTCTTCGACACAAATCTGGACTGTGGGGGTCTGCAGGCAGGAGGTTTATCAGAATCTGGAAGCCCCCTTTGACAAGGGGCCCTTAGATTCCAACCCCCCTATATGAATGAGTATGGGGGTACATAGTACTCCTACCCATTCACCCAAAAATAACAGTTGAGTGTAAGAAAAACAACAAGAGGCAGTTTGACAAATCCTTCATTAAAAATTAATAATGTCCCCCATGGTAGCTCCAACGTTAATCACGATAACTGTCGCCGACACAAAACCCCCCCAAAAACAACAAAGTCTCCCAATGTTTTGACAGCTACGGTGTCTGACAGTTCTTATATAGTATGGGGTGTGGTGATGTCATCCAAAGACCCCGTCCCTTGTGACATCACTAACCCATCATGCCCGGGCAGTGATGTCGCATGGGGTGGGGTCTCTGGTTGACATCACTGCTTGGCCATGCCCAATAGCTATATAAGAACTGTGTACAAGGGCGGGAACCTTTGTCAGGGTTTTTTTTTTTTTAATTGGGTCTGCGGACATAGTAAACGACGTTGGAGCTACCATGGGGGGACATCAAATTTTTAATAAAGGAGTTGTCAGAAACCTGTCTTTACCTGATTCGGGAGGCTCGATTACAGTCAGGATCGGCACAAATATTAGTAGAGTGCATTACACACAGGGCGTATGCTCTCCCTGAATGGCAAGCTCCCTTTTCTGGCTGAAACATACCTGATGCACTCTTACATTGGGGTTACCTGTGCACTGTTCATTCGTCTCCCCCGGTGGCTTCGGGCTGGGTGTTCCATGTTTCTCAACTGCAATCTGATAAAAATAGGATCTCCTGAGGAAGCTGCAAAGTGAAACGCATATCGATCCCTCTAATCTGATTTTCTCAATGTTTGCCCCAATATGTAGGACCTTCTCTATAGACCAACCACAGAGTACATCATATCTATGGGTATACCCTCAGGTTCTCTTGTGTTCCCTTAGGACACGTATTTGGGACAATACCATGTACATTGGAATACTTGTTTTCTATGTCTGTTCTTACATAATGGTTTTACCATGATTATATAATAAATTACATTGTTATTCTATTGAGTGCTCTCTTTTTCATTGGGGTCTACTGGTGGCTACCAAATTAAAGGTAATATTCAACTCTGGTTCTTTCTCTGAGTTGTCAGAAACTGTCTCCCGTTTTTCTTATGTAGCGCTCACCCCCGAAGGAGCCGCTGGTTGATTTGGGATCGGCGTATTAAGTTACCAAATTCTTCTGTCTAGGGGTAGTACTTGTGAGTGTGGATAAAAGAGCAAGTGTCCAGCCAGTAGCGTGAGTTTTCAATGCTTTATTCCAAGGCCAAAATCAACATGACACACAGTAGAGAAAAGGGTTGATGAGTTAAAAGAACTTGTATCATCAGGCCTTGGATATCAGAAGCATAGAGAGCAAGCCTGCTCTCAGCACAGATGATTCAAAACGTTGCCACCCTCGCCAGGGTGGGTAAGTGCCCCCTGGACAGGCAATTAACTTGAACCTGGCAGCCAAAGGGTCACTTGCAATAATCAAATCACTGGGAGGAAACCACGCCTCTGCCACAGGCTTAGTAAATTTCAGTATAGTCAAAGGATAAAGAATCCTCCCAGTAAGTCCTATTCTGTAGGGTCACCTACTGACAGCAAAAAGGGGTACCTGTCATGTGGCGTGGTGACCGGATACCCGGGGGTTCGTCCAGGCCTCGCGAACAACCTCTGTACTTAGGTTCTCCCGAGCCAATCCCCCACCGTTCAGCTCCCAGCTTAGGATCTGGAACACAGCAAGCCGCTGGGGTTCCTCTCTTCATCAAAAGAAGGCTCCGCGAGGTGCATAGCCTCAGCCAGGCAGGCAATGAGGATGGGGCCCGTGGATGCGCGCACCCTAAAGGTGGATGCCGCACCTGGATCTCGGGCCCCGCAGAGAACAACCGAAAAAAAAAAATGGCGGGTGCCACAGAAATATCCCTCGCCAGCACGCCCAAAGAGGGGAAAAAAAAAAAACCTCTGATTGGCTGCTGGGGAGAACTGTTCTGTCAGAACCCCTATAGTGCCAACTGTCACCCAGGGGTGGCAACGCACCCCTGGACACACAGACTGACCCACAAGGCAGTTCCGAACTGGCAACAGCACAGACTAACAATTAGTGAATGGGAGCAACTGAAATCTCCAATTCCCCACTAACTTTAGTGTAATGTCCCACTAACTTTAAAGGGGGGGGGGGGGGGGCGCGCTACACTTATAATTTTTTGGAGTGAATGGGTAAGTGTACTATATACCCCCTACTCATTCACATTGGGTCCCCCTTTTCTGGCCTGCCAGGCTGCATACTCAGATAAAGGCTCTGGTATGGATTGGGGGGGGGGAACACTCCCATGCTTTTTCCAATGAATTTTACATTGCCTCTAAACACGTTGCATGTCACAAGATGGATCAGTTAAGATGGTGATCCAACTTCCATTAAATGCAATGGGCTGAAATCGACCCAAGTCAAACTAAAGTAGTGCAGGAGGAACCTTTTCAAAAGTCAGACCAGTTAAGACGGCTCTCATAAGGAAACATTGATTTTATAGGTCATGCTCAAAGTCGGAGCGCATGTCGCACCAGTGTGAACCGGGCTTTACTCAAATCCGTACCAATACATTGGGGAAGATTTACCAAAACTGGTGAAACTGTGCATAACCAGCGTCTAACCTAAGCATGTTCAATTGAGTCTTTGACAACCTGCAAGCTGGTTGGTTACTATACACAGCTGCACCAGATAGTTTTAGTAAACCTCCATTCAGTTCATTTACCACTAAAAAGGCACCAATTCACAGCCAAGTGAAGGAAATGTACACTGGGTACAGACACCTCACCGTCCTGCTACCCCTCCATCACACATTTGTCCAGATTCTCTTATACCTAGTTTTTAGGGTAGTAGCTGTAGGTCTCAGGTGTGCCGACAGCATTTCTCTAGGGCACAGGTTTCAAACACAAGGCCCGCGGGCCAAATATGGCCCTCACACCTCTGCTGCAGGAAAGCTCCAGCCCTCCTCTTCTGATGCTGGGGGTGGCTCTTGACATCTAATGTAAGGGGAGAGGGATGCGCTGGACATCTAATTTTACAGATACAACCCTCCTTTTGAGGGCAATCATAATGCTGATGTGACCCACAACGAAATGGAGTTTGACACCCCTGCTCTAGGGGTTGAATTCAGCCCGGATAGGCTGTGTCCCAGAGTGAAGTCAGGCAGCAGGGAGATGTAATCGCTCTGCTGCCCACGACTGCACAATGAGGGCAGAACTGCAGTGATGCAGGGTAGGCGGTGAGATGTCATCTCTCTGCGCCCTCACCCATCGGCCCGCAAGCCCACTCACCTGCTCCCCCTGGGCAGTAAGTGTTCTGCCCACATGCTCCTGTTACCTCTGCACTGGGCTCCCTTCTCACAGTGGGATAAGCAGCGGAGTGGCAGAACGGGCTTGGTTAACGGCAGTTCTGCCACTGCTCTTGGGCATCAGTTTGCCACCCGCCCTCTGAAAGTGCCGCTCAGGGACCCATGGTAGGGCTGGCCCTGCCAATATGGGATGACAGTTATGGGGAATTAATGAAATTGGAATGGTCCGATTTGTGCAAGAGTAAGGGGGTATATAGCACAATCATTTCAGAAAGACCTTTGTACTAAACATGGGACTCCATACCAAAGATTTAAATGTTTATGTCTCAGACATGCCGTGCAGGCACATTCCCATCAACTTAAATCTATAAATATCAATAGGGATGGGACAAACACCCGATTCCGGTCGCACAAACTGGCAAAACAAATAAAATATTTTGCGAACATGCAAACCCTATGAGACACGAACATGGGGGAAAAAAAAAATAAAAAAAAAAAAAATCACAAAAGTGCCAATTTTAAAGCCTTATATGCAAGAGATTGCCAAATACTGTTTGGCAACTTGCAAAAAAATAAGTTAAAAAAAAAAAAAAAAAAAAAAAAGTTTGCCCTGGGAGCAGCGATTTTAATAATGCTTAAAGTGGGGGGGGGGGGGGTTTCCTTTGGCTGTAAAGTGGGGCATCCATCTTGCGTTGCACTGTGCCGCAGCAAAATAAAAAAAAAAATAAAAAATTAAACTTGCTCACGGCTTTGATGCATTGTATTGAGCCTTAGTGTGGGGTGTGGACTTGAGCCAAGATTACCCAAAGGCACCCTACCCTTGGCCAATCATGGTTCACAGAAAGCACATCACAGTGTGATGGGCCAAAGCATGCAGGTCAGGTGCACGCTTTTGCCAATCAGCAGCTGTCAATGCACTGCGATTTCACAGTGCATTATAGGGCACTCTGTGGCTGGCAAACTTGTGAGCGCCTCATGTTTTCTGGAATGACCGCCTGATGTTTGAGTCAAACTTACATGCAATGAACATCGGGACCATCCCTAAATATATCACTAGTGGATAAAAAGGAATACCAAACATGGTTTCATTTCACAATACGGTATACTTTATAATAAAAAAATCTGCCATCAAGGACACATTGGGTACGAGACTTGGGGTCTATCAGATGACCAATGGGCAGCTGTACCGTCAGCAGTCCCCATGGTCTCTTCATCCCCTATGCAAAAGCCAACATAGAATATATACCTGAGAAGCCATTTAAATGGAAGCGTAGCCACTCAACCCTATGCCCTAGATGTAATAGACACCTGGCTAATTTAATACAGGTTATGGAGATTCCCCAAACTCTATTGATATTTTTCTGTGGGTTGTCTCTACTACTATTAACGGTATCTTTGGGTCAAAGATGCCGATGGAGTCAGGTATATACCTTTTGAGCATGTCAGACAAAGCTAGGAAAAAATAGACTTCTTACTATTGGTATGAGGGTATTTCAGGCTTGCAAGCTCATTGCATTAAAATGAAATCAATAGACAATGATTAAATGTATTTTTATTTTTTCACAGACAGCACATACTGCGGCTTTTTCAGGGATTTCCCAATGAACACTGCACACACCATGACAACAAGAAGACTAAGACATCCGACAGCCACCAACACCCAGAGCTCCGCAGGGGCAGACTCTTCCCTCGTCACTGCAGCCGCAACATCCCTTTGTGAAGGTCCAATCACAAGCAGAGGTCCCAGAGTGGTCACAGTTTGTCCCTCTTCTGTGTGGGGTTCTAACAGGAGAAAAGTGAGGTCAATGGACACATTTCTGTACAATTCCATGCAGTTTAAGAGCTTGCAGTCAGTCTAGCTTTTACACAAGTGTCCAGAAGTGAGCACCCATTTAAGACCCTCAAATCCAAAAATTGTTCCTTCAGTCAATATTGGACAGAATTGGGATGAAACTAAATGGTTAACTTCATAGGTTGTGGTATGAGCCGTTGGAGATTTTTCCCCTATTCCAGTTATGATAGAAGTGACAGTGGGAAAGTTTCCTTTGGTGACACGCAATATAAAGCCATCAGGATTCTAGACTTTCCAGCCAGGTTTTAGACCTTCCACTGGTCCTAGGGGAAGATGATCAGCCACAGAGTCTTAACTAGAACCTTCAGGCCCCTGGTTGGGGGGGGGGGGGGGCTAATCTAGGACACTACAGCAAAATAGCCTTCAGCATTTGATCCAAGCAGATACCCATCCTAGAGAGGTTTCGTGAAAAGGGTTATTCTAATGAATCCCTGTGCACCACTCAGATTACCCAAACCTGGAGGATTTACTTAAAGGAATAAATGCAGCTCCCATTTATTATTACCACCTTTTCTGTGAACACAGTTTTGCCCACAAAACCTCAAGTGATCTATAGGGGAGCTCCCTCCCTTAAATAAAAAAATAAAAAAAAAAATCAGATTGCCACCCAATGGTTTGACTTCCCCTCTATATCAGGAAAGCTAGCTTCTTCCAAAGCCTTATAGCAGGGGTAGGCAACCTTGGCCCTCCAGCTGTGGTAAGACTACAAGTCCCATGAGATATTGCAAGACCCTGACACAGGCATGATGGGATTTGTAGTTGACCACAGCTGGAGGGCCAAGGCTGCCTACCCCTGCCTTACAGGCCTTTAATGTAGGAGATGCCCTTGGTTGTACAACTAGGAGAAACCCCAAATTCATCTCCACAAGTGCATCAGCGGAGTTTGAAATTAAACCCTTCATTACATGCTCAACAGGAGTGGTTTATCTTATTCAGTGCCTGTGTGGGCTACAATATGTGGGCCAAACTAAACATCCATTATATGGCCGACTCAACTGACACATAACTAACATTTTGAAAGTTTAATAACCACTCTGTATCCACTCTGTATCCAAACACTACTTATTGGTACATAAGCCTAACAGTCTTTGGGATAGATAAATTTAGCCCCCATTGGGGGGGGCAGTTCTCTGGTAAAGGAAATCTCCAGATTAGAAATGTCATGGATCCATAGGGTTAAAATCATATGGTTTGAATGTTGTCAATGCCTGACAATTACCGAGTAGAGAATTTAATCACTTGTGCCAATAAACTTAGCGTGAATCTCGGATGGCAGGTAATGTTCAATTCGTTACATTTTTTTTTTATTTTTTTTTAAACCAAACACCCACATTCCTTGATTGTTCATTGAAAAGGTATTGATGCCATTGGTTTTAATATCTAGTGGTTATTTAGGTTGAGGGCTAAAATGACCCAACATTAAGTATCAATTTTACATTTGATGTTGACCATGGGGGGGTCACTTTACCCTGTGAGACCACAGTGATGCCCCTATTGGATTAGAATAATAATCTCCTGGCCTCCGCCCCCCCCCAATTTAGTACTTGCCAGGACAGTATTGCCATTTTGAATGCCATTGTGTACACACGCACACGTTGATACCATCTTAATATGGTCATTATGCACCCAATATTATTGGTTTGGGTGTGGTTTTGTTTGCCAACCACTGGTGACAGTGGTTTGCCAATAGTGTTCTTACAGTACTAGTGACTGTTGGGTCCTTTTACGAGTATTTCCGTTCAGTATGATCTTGTATAATGGTTCCTCCAATTTTGTTCTTATTTTAGCCTAAGTTTTTGTCTGTATGTTTATACCGTTTTTTGCTCAATAGAAAAACCAGGGGGGGGGGGGGATTAGGTACTTGTTTAATACCAAAGTTGTCTCCTTATGATTGGCAATTAGAGACTCTTAAAAATTGAATTCATAGCACATTACAAAATGGTAGGTTAGTTTCTCTCCCCTCCCTCATTATGCCAAATTTGGGGTCGACCCGCCCGAGGTGGGGCTTTGGTTGCATATGGAATTTAATGCGGTGAGTCAGCACACTGTCCGTACCCCAGGATGTCAAATTGTGACGAAACATGTTGGTAGGAGGTACATGCTGATCTCACTGCACTGCTAGGATCACAGAAGGATGGGTGTTTATACTATAGCCAGCCTTTTATGCTCTTACGAGCAAGTGCATTACCTTATTTTTATTAAGTGTGCAATATTATGGAGAGTCTCCTTTCTGGGGCAACTGAGTCCCCCTCATTGAATGAGATTGGCTTCTTTGGATCTGGCTCAAGGACCTAGACCATCTGTCCTGCTCCATCATAGGAGAGGCCTTTCCCAGATGAGAGCCATCACCACTTGCCATCTGGCAAGCGTGCAATGTGGAGGGATTTGTGAATCATTGGCATCACGAGAGGACTCTGAAAAGAGATCCACCAACCTTCATTTTGAAGAGCGATTCACCATTTTAATTTTGGCTTATGCCCATTATGTACTTTGGTATTATGCTGTAAAGAGCTGCGCTATTTACCTAAATGACAATTTGAAAGTCATGTCAAAAGTTACTCCATTACCTGTTAATGTTCTAAGTGAAGATCACCTTTAGGAGACATCTAGAGATCACCTACATTCATAACATTGAATCTAGCAGCTGCCAGTTAATAACTCACCATCCAAGACGTCCCTCTTGCCTCTTGGTCTTCCAAATCTGCCCCTTCCTCCGGAAACCAGACCAGTAGGGTTGCTGCAGGTGCCTGTACCACAACACTGGCAGATACTACTGGGGCCCTCAACTGCAGACCAACTAGAAGACAATTAGACAAGTCTATATTTAGAAGCAATACTTGAAGTTCTAGTGAACCAATGCCGTAGAGTAGTATTTGTTAACTTCTTGGAGCCAATGCCTACGAGATGCAGTAGTGCACTTGAGTTAGAGCAACAAGTACTAAATATATGCTTTTATTAAAAATTATTAACCTTATCTGCACAAGTGCATAGATCATGTAGTTTCATGTGTTGGAAATACAGCCCCCCCCCCCCCATTCCTTGTAACGTACACTCAAGACATGGCACTATACAGGTTAATGCATGACCTCTGACTGTAGCAGAGAGACCTGATATTTTCTGAGAAGCTTTATATATCCCACAATCCCTGGATCTGAGTTCTGCAGTATAACTAGTAAATTGGATCAAATTGAAGCCCTATTAGGCATGCCTCGTGCATGCTCTACTTCCCTGAAGATTGGCCACCAAGCAGTGCTCATGTGATCTCCAAGGTTTTGATCACGTGGCATCTGTGGATGGACTAGGAGCAGCATACACATCACAGCAGTTCACTGGCAGATCGGCCAATTGCTACACTCACTTCCACTGAGCTGACAGGTTTATAAAAAAATCTGGGTTGAAGGGGGGGGGGGGGGGGGGGCAATAGGGGGGGCGGCAGCTAATTGACACCATTATAGATTCCGTTTATGACCATAATTAAAAGGAACTGAATGATTTTTTTTTTTAAATGTAGAAAACTGAATTTAGTGTGATTTTATACTAATGGGAATTTTGTTTTACCGTGGTCCAAGGCTTAAAAATGTACCACTCACTGAGAATTTGCTAAACAAAACCAACACAGACCATAAAACACTATTGATCAAAGTTTGAAGACTAGCACTCTGTCCGATTTGTATTGCCATCTGTATCCCTGCTGCAGATTTCTTCTCTCCCCACACTTCACATCTGGTGAAATGGTTGTACTGAAATTAAACCGGTCTAATGGTGCTTTAGTAGGGGGGGGGGTCCCAACATTCTTACACAACCAATTTTGCCTAGGTTGTAGCAAACATATCTATCTTAACTGGTCCAGTAACACATGCAGGAGCTTTTCAACCAAAACTAAGAATTTAAATTATAGATTTAGTAGTGAGCCACTAGATGCCCAATACTGTGGGTGAGGCTCATGATGCCCAGTAAGCGTGGATTGCGAGTATGCTGATTTTTGACACCTTATGCTAGGCCCAATTCTGATTGACCACATTACAAGTCTGCCCAAAACATTAGCTTCTGCAGTTGCCTTGAAGCATTGGCAAGACAAAGTAGTAGAGAAGCATAGGTTTAGCATCCCACCCAGAAGGTTTGCCCTTTCCTACATATATTGCACTTTACCATCCCTCTTTCCCAATCCAGAAAGAAGAAGTGCATAGGCAATTACAACCTGAACAGATAAAGGCAGTTTATGTCCAAATGGGCATTTGCCACTTCCAAGCTCAGACATGGCTGCATGTTTTAAGAGATAGCCAATGCAGGGGTCTCCCACACAGACCGGTATTGGTGGGGGCCATGGCTAGACAGCAGTCGCCACTCCAACACTATGCGGCAATGCCCGCCTTCTCCTGGTTCTTTGTGAGGAGCCGTTTATGATTCAGATCTGCAGCTCCTGCTGATAGGATGACTTTGTTGGCAGTGTGGGTGACCCTGCTGAGGACCGGCTGATACGGCCCCACTCCTGGAAGAACAAAAACATCCAGTGTGCATGGAGGGGCAGCTCCAGTCCTCTTGTTGGGAAGTGCAAACACCAAGGTGTTTATCCCAAAAAGCAGATGCATGGTACAATATGGATATGCTGGCAGGAGGTATTACCATTAACCCATGGATGTTTTTTCTCCATATGTACAATTGCTGGCCAATTTCCCCCATTAATTTCAAAAACCCACCTTGTTATTGGTTCAGAGACATTGTTCTAGGTACAGTACCACAGAAATGTGTGTAATAATCCATGGAACAAGCAGCAACCATTTCAGGTTACCATCTCACCTTTGTGTGGCTTTGCTATAGGAACAGGCCTTGGTCAAGGCATCAGGGACCTGGGTGGTTGCAGCAGCTCTCAGGTAACAGGTTATGTAGATCTGGATTGGGAAGTATTTAAATTAGGTTATCAGTTCTTACAAGGCACCCATCTGTATCAGTCAATGCAAACTGTCCTCACCAGAGAGGCATCATTTCCTAGAAATCGGAAAGCATCCACTGTGAACTGGAGCTTGTCTGGCTCTACCCTCGGGGTGATGAAGGCTGAAGAGGAGTCATCTTGCATTCCATCAACTAGACAGCTGTAGAAAATGGTCAGTTAAGAGTGAGGTCATTATGGCGACAACACAACCCCCCCCCCAGAAAAAACCCATACCCATTTTCTTCAATGAGGCCATAACTAGGAGAAGAGGTGGGATCAGGAGATATGGTGGTCACACATCGGTCAATATACAGGATCAGTCCAACGTGGTTCTGAGTGTCCACAGAGGCCTCTATGTAGAGGATATCTCCAAGCCGATAGATGGGAGAACTTCTAGGGCCACTCCAGTCCTCTATAGACAAGACAGGAGATTACATGTAAAGTTCAGACAACACTCCCCCCTCCCAATTATTTTCTTTGCTTAACTCACCAGTCATTAGCCTCAAGGAGAAGGACAGCCTCTCTTCTATGGACACTGTGGTGCTGAATGGAACCCATGTTGGCTCAATGGCTTTGCTGCTCACATTGGCATGCCTATACAGAGAACAGGAGTGTCAGTAATGAACCAGAATGGAAATCATGTTAATTTCAGGAGATCCATATTAACCATTTAAACACTGTCAAATGACAGTGCGACCCTGTGGCTCTCATTCTGGGACTGACATACAACATCATCCCGTTTTGCTAGGAGATGGAACGACACTGATCTCTGTAAAGAGCCGTGTATGTAGCTCTTTAACCATGTGATCGACTGTTGAAGTGCAGCCGATCACATGTAAAACACAGAATGCAGGTAATCAGCGCTTCTCGCCTCACACTGACTGTGGCGAGGAGAGCCAATCAGCATCTCCTTGCAGGGGACAACAAAACATGTAATCAGGGCACTGCTGGGGGGGGGGGGGGAGATTATTGGAATATGAAAAATGTCCAAAAATGACACCAGCAGTGGTCAAGGTAGCCTGGTATAACCAAATGGGTTGCCAATACTACCAGAAAAAAAATAGATAGACTTAGCCAAGCCTCTGCGCTGTGGTGGAGGGCCTGCAGCAGTTTAGTAAGGGGCATTGACCCCATACCTGATAAGTGGATAGGCCACCCATTTGATAGATTAGAAGGCTTAAGGCCCATCAGGTTTTTTTTTTGCTGTCTGTTTCCCCAATAACCAGATTAGTTACCAACAGGACTGAACCCAAGGGAAACCCCAAACATTTTTGGAGTGGTCAAAGAGGCCTAGGAGGCAATCACCACAATGGACACACTTGTTGCAGTGGCAAGTCATTGATGAGATTCTCAGTTTTATTTGTCAAAACAGGATGTGAAGGGGATTGTCTTGAATTGGGACATGTGTGCCGTTACCTGTTTAAATGTTTTTGCCTTAAGATATTTACCAGCAAAGATGCCTCGTATCCTAGTGTTGACTCACCGGTAGTAGTAGCACATTATGGGAACCACAGCTGGGTTTGTTCTGATGATTGGAATGGAGGAGGTTGGGCTGTAGGTCAAGTTGGTAGCATAGATCACCCAGTCTTGCATCATCTGTAGATAAAATCAGATTATAGACACTGCAGTGCTACTCATGAGTTAGACAAGGGGCACATCCATGGTGTGGAAATGGAGACCATGGATGTGTCCCATATCCAAGACTAGTCACCCAACCATCATGCTTCTAGAGGGATGAAAAAAAAAAAAACCCCACTCACAGGCTAGCAACTCAGAACAGCCAATCAGTTACATATTTAGAGAACCCCAACAGGTCCGCTTTAAAATGGTTTCAGGTTCTAAAGACCCCATCACAAGTGGAAAATAAATAAAGGAAAAGGGGAGGTCCATTTACTCTACTGTCCCAGCTCCTCCACTTTTCATGTAGCTACTAGGTAAAAGGTTGATTCCAAACTACCAAGTAATGGCTCAGAGTATGCGGACATCACATCCAAGATGGCAGCAGTAATTGAGGAGATCTGTACAAGTGAACAAGGTCAGCAGCATACACACCCACCGGTCCCCCTCACAGAAGAGTAACAATGGAATATTAACATGGAATATCAGCTACACAGTCCTTAAGACGGCACTGCAAAGTGCAATAACCCATAGCAACCAGGGTTTCGTTTACTAAAACCAATAAAGTTGAATAAAAAAAAAAAAAAAGTAGGGGGGAGTAGGGTTACCTGCACAGTGTTGCCACAGTCCTGGAGACTAATCTGGAAGATAACTTCATCAGCACTTTTGGTGTTCGGCTTGCAGCCTTGGGGTCCCAGGCTCAGATCAGAAGATTTCACTAGCTTTCCATTCCCATAAAAATCCATCAGGACACTGACCACCATGCGGTCCTCTTCACACTGGACACTGATGGGGGAACTAGATGAAATTACAGTCGGGGGCTGCTGGCGGAGCATCCCACCAGCACGTCCACCTGTTGAACCCCTCTGAGCCCCACCTCTAGAAGCCCCAAACCCATATACTGCATTAGTGCCTGAGTAAGTCCCTCCAGAACCCCCTCTAGAAGACCCCTGGCTCTGGCCAGGTACAACTCGTTGGTTATTCCTCCACCAGTCTGATTGGCGCCTATGTCTCACCAAGGCTCCATCCCCACTACATCCAAACCCTGGTCCATAAACCAGGGCCAAAAGCAACAGCCAACTACAGCAGCTCCTCACTCCTAGACCCATCCTGCCTGCAAAACCAACAGCACAATGAGGCAGGAAGAAAGAGCTTCCCTTTATACCCCTCCCACCAGTCACTAATACCCCCAGCTGGGGCAATTCATCACCACACCCAAATGGCTGCCTCAAAAAAACATGATTGATCTCTTGATGCTGAGACAGTTAACCACTTGCTGACAGCCGCCTCATTGGAGTGGAGCTACACAGGAGAATTTCAGTAGCTTAGTCCCATTACTATATTTGTTATGGATCAATCACTAGGAGTAGCAAGTGATCAAAAAACTGATGATACAAATGTCTCTCCATGGAGTACACTATACAACCAACATACATTAGCATAATCTCACATGACTGATCAATGTTTCAATCATGTGCAATTGAAAGCTACAAGATGCTACTGAAGACTACCAGTGTAGCTTATACCATAGGGGGCCATATATTTCAGGGCGCATTTTTATATTTGGGGGCGTGTTTAATGCAAATGGTGATCATTTGCTAGTCCTAGTGACTTTCAGCCAGCGATGTTGTTGGCAGGATTGGGTTTGTAAACTCTCCTATATCTCTGGGATCTGCTTAGATCCTGTTCTCCTGCAAGGTCCTATTGATTGTCACCTCAAAAAGTCAGTCCACCAAAAACTGATATTTTAGTCACAGTGGAGACTGGTGGGCTGAGTTAGTCATGTTTTTTTTTTTATGTTCTCGGCGCTCCAACAGTGAGATCAGAGTCCATAGTTTCCAACTTTGTTCCTGTTCACTTGGAAATGTTGGTTGTCCCTGCTAACCTTTGTGTGTTCTAGCTCCTCCAGTTACTTTGTCCATAATACAAAATCTCAGCAGGGATGGTGGGAGCCCCTCATAATTGAATCAGCAGCCGTGCAGACCTGGGAAGTCAATGCAAGGATGGTGGGAGCCCCTCATAATGGACCCAGCAGCTCAGTAGACCTAGGAAGTCAGTTCAGGGATGGTGGGAGCCTCTGATAATGGACAACATAGCTCCGCAGAGCCAGAAACTCTGCACATGGATGGTTGGAGCCCCTTATAATGGGCACAACAGGTTTTCAGACCCAGGAACTCAGCACAGGAGTGGAGGGAACCCCTTGTAATGGCACAACAAGTGTCCAGACCGCTCAGACCTGAATGGTGGGAGCCCTTCAAAATGGGAAGAGTGGCTGTGAATACCTGGGTACTTGGCACAGGAATGGTGGAAGCCCCTCATAACGGGCACAACAGGTGTGCAGACCTGGGAACTCAGTGCAGGAATTGTCAGAGCCCCTCATCCTGGGCACAACCATTGATCAGACCTGGAACTCAGCACAGGAATGGTGGGAGCCCCTCAGCAGCTGTGACCAGGGCCGCCATCAGGGGGTACAGGCAGTACACCTGTAAGGGGCCCGGAGGTCCCCAGGGGCCCGGATGGCAACCCCCTTTTTTTAGCGGTCCAGAGATCCCCAGGAAACCGTAGGCCCACGGGGTCAAATATGGCAACTGTGCTTTTTTTTATAAAAAAAAAAAAAAATTTATATTTTTTTTTTTAGAGGTCCGGAGGTCCCCAGGGGCCCGAAAGCCCCCGGATGGCAACCCCCCCTTTTTTTTAAGGGTACGGGGGGCCCGGAGATCCGCAGGGCCTCGGATGACAACCCCCCTTTTTTTGTAAAAAAAAAAAAAAAATATGTATATATTTTTTTATTATATATATATATATATATATATATATATATATATATATATATATATATATATATATATATATATATATATATTTATTTATTTTAAAAGGCCTAGAGGTCCCCAGATGGCAACCCCCCTTTTTTTTTTATAAATTTTTTTTTTTTTTATATTATTTAATTTATATATATATATATATATATATATATATATATATATATATATATATATATATATATATATATATATATATATATATATATACACACACATATATATATACACACACACCCAAAGAGGGGGAAAAAAACTGATTGGCTGCTGGGGAGAACTGTTCTGTCAGAACCCCTATAGTGCCAACTGTCGCCCAGGGGTGGCAACGCATGCCTGGACACACAGACTGACCAACGAGGCAGTTCCGAACTGGCAACAGCACAGACTAACAATTAGTGAATGGGAGCAACTGAAAATCTCCCATTCCCCACTAACTTTAGCGTAACGCCCCACTAACTTTAAGGGGGGGCACTACACGTATACTTTTTTGGAGTAAATGAGTAGGTGTACTCTATACCCCCTACTCATTCACATTGGGCCCCCTCCTTTTCTGGCCTGCCAGGCTGCATACTCAGATAAAGGGTCTGGTATGGATTGGGGGGGGGGAATACTCCCATCCTTTTTCCAATGAATTTTACATTGCCTCTAAACACATTGCGTGTCACAAGTTGGATCAGTTAACTGCTTGCCGACCAGCCGCCATCATTCTACAGCGGCAGGTCGGCTCTGCTGGGCGAGAGCCCGTAGCTATACGGCGGCTCTTTGAGCCGCCACTAGGGGCGCGCGCCCCCGACTGCCGTGCGTGTGCCCGGCGGGCGCGATCGCTCGTTACAGAGCGGGGACTGGGAGCTGTGTGTGTAAACACACAGCTCTCGATCCTGTCAGCGGGGGAAATGCTGATCTTCTGTTCATACAATGTATGAACAGAGGATCAGTGTTTCCCCTAGTGAGGTCACCCCCCCCCCACAGTAAGAACACACCCAGGCATACTTAACCCCTTCCCCGCCCCCTAGTGTTAACCCCTTCACTGCCAGTGGCATTTTTATAGTAATCCAATGCATTTTTATAGCACTGATCGCTATAAAAATGCCAATGGTCCCAAAAATGTGTCAAAAGTGTCCGCCATAATGTCGCAGTACAAAAAAAAAATAAAAAAAAAAAAAAATAAAATCGCTGATCGTCGCCATTACTAGTAAAAAAAAAAATATTACTAAAAATGCCATAAAAATACCCCCTATTTTGTAAACGCTATAACTTTTGCGCAAACCAAACACTTATTGCGTTTTTTTTTTTACGAAAAATATATAGAAGAATACGTATCGGCCTAAACTGAGGAAAACAAATGTTTTTTTATATATTTTTGGGGGATATTTATTATGGCAAAAAGTAAAAAAATAATTTTCAAAATTGTCGCTATATTTTTGTTTATAGCGCAAAAAATAACCGCAGAGGTGATCAAATACCACCAAAAGAAAGCTCTATTTGTGGGGAAAAAAAGGACGCCAATTTTGTTTGGGAGCCACGTCGCACGACCGCGCAATTGTCTGTTAAAGCGACGCAGTCCCGAATCGCAAAAAGGTCTCTGGTCTTTGGGCAGCAATATGGTCCGGGGGGGTAAGTGGTTAAGATGGTGATCCAACTTCCATTAAATGCAATGGGCTGAAATTGACCCAAGTCAAACTAAAGTAGTGCAGGAAACTTTTCAAAAGTCAGACCAGTTAAGACGACTCTCATAGGGAAACATTGATTTTATAGGTCATGCGCTCTCAAAGTCTGAGCACATGTCACATGACACACTCAAATCCATACCAATACATTGGGGAAGATTTACCAAAACTGGTGCAACTGTGCATAACCAGCTTCTAACCTAAACATGTTCAATTGAGTCTTTGACAACTTGCAAGCTGGTTGGTTACTATACACAGCTGCACCAGATTGTGTGCACTAGTTTTAGTAAACCTCCATTCAGTTCATTTACCATTAAAAGGCCTTGTGTCCATTTCCTGGCACCAATTCACAGCCAAGTTAAGGACCTGTACACCACACTGGGTACAGACACCTCACCGTCCTGCTGCCCCTCCATCACACATTTGTCCCGATTCTCCTTATACCTAGTTTTCAGGGTAGTACTGACAGCCAGGGCCGGATTAACAATGGGGCTGATGGAGCTGCAGCTCCAGGCCCCTTTCTCAAGATAGGCCCATTTGCCCAAAAAAAAAAAAAAAAAAAAAAAAATTTTTTTTTTTTTAAGATTTTTTTTTCTAAGATCGAATTTGGGGGGTTGTAGCTCGATGACCAGAGGTCACAGAAACCCCACATTTGGGGGTAGGCATGGGAAGAGCTACCCCACAACTGGTTAAAATATGGGACGGCTATCATTTATGGTTCCGGAGATACGGGCCTGCTTGCACAGCCTGTCAGAAGCTACATTCAGAGCGGCCAATATAAATACAAGCTGACACACTACAGCAGACTGATAGGATCACAGTGCTTATAATAATTATTTGTATATTACTCATGGTAATTAACCCCTTGCCACCCAGGCCAATTCTGACACTTCTCTACTACATGTAAAAATCATCATTTGTTTTTTGCTAGAAAATGACTCTATGGTGGTCTTTGCACTTTTTATGTTGCAGGGTACAGAGCTGCACAATTCTGGCTAAAATGAGAATTGCAATTTTTTTGCTTAGAAGATAGATCACGATTCTCTCACGATTGTTGCGGCGTAACATCATCTTTCACATAAAAACAAAAAAAAAATGGGCTAACTTCACGGTTTTGTTTTTATGGTTTTTATTATTCATTGAAGTGGGAAAATGCAGTGTGACATAACATATTGCAGCAATAGCCATTGTATTCCCTAGAGTCTCTGCTAAAATATATATAATGTTTGGCAGTTCCAAGTAATTTTCTAGCAAATAATATTGCTTTCTAACTTAAGAAACAAGTGTTGGACTTTAAGTGGTTAAATTTAGTTACAATGTTAGTTAGTTACAATGTTTCATTTTGTTTACAAACTTTGCAGACTGCCCAGATTTGTTCTTTACACACAGAAGTGTATCCCTTTGATCTAAGAAGGAAGCGTTAGTTACAATGGGCCAAATTCTCAAAAGAGATACGCAGACTTAACTGCTGTTCAGCCTGCGTATCCCTGTGCCTAACTTTGGAAACGATTCTCAAAAGGCTTTTTCCAAAGTTAGGCAGAAAATCTGACATGTGTAAGACACTTACACGGTCAGATTTTAGGATGCAGTACCGCATCCGCCACTGGGGGCATTTCTCATTGAAATGCAGCTTTGCGTATGCAAATGAGGACTTAAGCAGATTTTCAAAGCATTTCAGCACTTTGATTTCTGCCTAAGCTCCGAATTTGCCGGCGCAAAACTAGGGCTGGTTTTATAATGTGGAAAGTTAGCCAAACCTTGTAAAGGCCCATTCCAGCGACGGCATTTGGTATGCATTCCTGAGGGAGAACTCCACGGCAATTTTTAAATTCAAAACCGGCATGGGTTCCCCCCCAGGAGCATACCAGGCCCTTAGGTCTGGTATGGGTTGTAAGGAGACCCCCCTCCGCTGAAAATTCGACGTAGGGGGTCCCCCTACAATCCATACCAGACCCGTATCCAAAGCACGCTACCCGGCCGGTCAGGAATGGGAGTGGGGACGAGCGAGCGTCCCCCCCCCTCCTGAGCCGTGCCAGGCCGCATGCCCTCAACATGGGGGGGTTGGGTGCTCTGGGGCAGGGGGGCGCACTGCGGGCCCCCCCACCCCAGAGCACCCTGTCCCCATGTTGATGAGGACAGGACCTCTTCCCGACAACCCTTGCCATTGGTTGTCGGGGTCTGCGGGAGGGGACTTATCGGAATCTGGGAGTCCCCTTTAATAAGGGGGCCCCCAGATACCGGCCCCCCACCCTAAGTGAATGGATATGGGGTACATCGTACCCCTATCCATTCACCTGGAGGCAAAAAGTAAAATTTAGTAAACACACAACACAAGGCTTTTTAAAATAATTTATTATTCTGCTCCGGATGCCCCCCCTGTCTTCGTTATTAGCTCAATTAGCAGGGGGGGCTTCTTCTTCCACTCTCCGGGGGTCTTCCGCTCTCCGGGGGTCTTCTCCGCTCTCCGGGGGGGGCTTCTCCGGACTCCGGGGGTCTTCTTCCATCTTCTCCCCTCTTCCGCTGTTGACTCGGCGAACCCCGGTTCTTCTGCAGCTCTCCGGTGCCTTCTTCTTCAGCGCTGGCTGCCTGCTATGTTTGTGTGTTAGCTCGATTTCAAACAGGCAGCCGGCGCGGTCTTCTGTGACGTCATCTTCTCTTCTGTTCTTCTCCCCTCTTCCGATGTTGCCTCGTCGCCTGTTGTCGCTGTAATGATGGAAGCGCGCCTTGCATCCCATTTATATAGGCATCACCGTCCCATCATGCTCCGGCAGGTACCCACGTGGTGGGTGCACGTGGGTAGGCACCCACCACGTGGGTACCTGCCGGAGCACGATGATGCCTATATAAATGGGATGCAAGGCGCGCTTCCATCATTACAGCGACAACAGGCGACGAGGCAACATCGGAAGAAGGGAAGAGAAGACCCTGACGTCACAGAAGACCGCGCCGGCTGCCTGTTAGAAATTGAGCTAACACACAAAGATAGCAGGCAGCCAGCGCTGAAGAAGAAGGCACCGGACATCTGCAGAAGAACCGGGGTTCGCCGAGTCAACAGCGGAAGAGGGGAGAAGAACAGAAGAGAAGATGACGTCACAGAAGACCGCGCCGGCTGCCTGTTTGAAATCGAGCTAACACACAAAGATAGCAGGCAGCCAGCGCTGAAGAAGAAGGCACCGGAGAGCTGCAGAAGAACCGGGGTTCACCGAGTCAACAGCGGAAGAGGGGAGAAGATGGAAGAAGACCCCCGGAGTCCGGAGAAGCCCCCCCCGGAGAGCGGAGAAGACCCCCGGAGAGCGGAAGACCCCCGAGGAGCGGAAGACCCCCGGAGAGTGGAAGAAGAAGCCCCCCCTGCTAATTGAGCTAATAACGAAGACAGGGGGGGCATCCGGAGCAGAATAATAAATTATTTTAAAAAGCCTTGTGTTGTGTGTTTACTAAATTTTACTTTTTGCCTCCAGGTGAATGGATAGGGGTACGATGTACCCCATATCCATTCACTTAGGGTGGGGGGCCGGTATCTGGGGGCCCCCTTATTAAAGGGGACTCCCAGATTCCGATAAGTCCCCTCCCGCAGACCCCGACAACCAATGGCAAGGGTTGTCGGGAAGAGGTCCTGTCCTCATCAACATGGGGACAGGGTGCTCTGGGGTGGGGGGGCCCGCAGTGCGCCCCCCTGCCCCAGAGCACCCAACCCCCCCATGTTGAGGGCATGCGGCCTGGCACGGCTCAGGAGGGGGGGGACGCTCGCTCGTCCCCATTCCCATTCCTGACCGGCCGGGTAGCGTGCTTTGGATACGGGTCTGGTATGGATTGTAGGGGGACCCCCTACGTCAATTTTTCGGCGTGGGGGGGTCTCCTTACAACCCATACCAGACCTAAGGGCCTGGTATGCTCCTGGGGGGGGGAACCCATGCCGTTTTTTTCTTTGAAAATTGGCATGGAGTTCTCCCTCTCAGGAATGCATGCTGAGCGACGCTGACATTTTTTTTTATAATTATTTGTTTTCCCGGCGCGTCTTTTTTTTTCACCCGTCGCAACTTTAGTGTCCCGTCGAAATTCTCAAAGCCGACCGGCGTTAATTACGTTCGCGCGCTGCACGTCGGGAAAATGACGTCACACGCATGCGC
This sequence comes from Rana temporaria, assembly GCF_905171775.1. NCBI lineage: Eukaryota > Metazoa > Chordata > Amphibia > Anura > Ranidae > Rana > Rana temporaria. The sequence continues at coordinate 467,457,235 of NC_053491.1, read as the reverse complement.
AGTACGGCCGGCGCGGGAGCGCGCCTCATTTAAATTTTAAACGCCCCCAGGAGAGGAGGACCGCCTTACGACGGCGGCACTTAAGTTACACAGCGTGTAATTTCTACCTAAGTGCTTTGACGATCAGGCACTTAGGTAGAAATTTTAAGTCAGTGTAACTTAACTGCTGAAATTTAAGTTACGCAGACTTTTTGAGAATTTGGCCCAATGTTTCCTGTTAAAAACTTGGCAGACTGCCCAGATATTTTCTTTTGACAGCTGAAAGTCTCTCCACTTGTTATATGAAAGAATCAGCAAACTCTGCATTGGAGATCGTCAGGGGGGTTGAATCGAGATCACAATTTTTTTAACAATTAATTGTGCAGCTCTAGCACGGTATTTGCGCAGCAATTTTTCAAACATGTTTTTTTGGAAAAAAATGTTTCATTCATTAAAAAAACAGTTAGTTAGTTAAGTTAGCACAATTTTTTTTGGTATCCTAAGCGATGCTTTACATTTTTTTAGGTTACATGTTTAGAGTTACAGAGGAGGTCTAGTACTAGAATTATTGTTCTCGCTCTAACGATCGTGGCGCATGTAACCTGTGTGTATCTGGCTCTGATACTACCAGTGCCTACCCAGCCACTGACTAGTATCTCTCCCCAGCCTGTCCCCACACACCCTCTCACCTGCTGACCTGTGGATGGGGGAATCACTCCTGCAGTGTTATTGTGTTCTGCCAGTGCGTACAATGATCAGTGTTGCTAACTTTAGCTGGCAGCACTGATTGTTTTAAGAAAAAAAAAAAAAACAGGCTGGTTGTACTCAAGTTGATTAATAGATTGACTTGTGTAAAACCAGCTAGCCCATACATAGATTGACTATGGCTGGTCTCTGCATAATTGGCGTAATTTCAATCCATGTATGACCAGCTTAACCACTACTCAGTCCCTAAATATCCTTCCACTCCTGTACATAGTGCTCACTGTCATACTCTCCACACTCCTCTCCTGTACATAGTGCCCACTGTCATACTCTCCACACTTCTCTCCTATACATAGTACCCACTGTCATACCCTACACACTCCTCTCCTGTACATAGTGCCCACTGTCATACCCTCCACACTCCTCTCCTATACATAGCGCCCACTGTCATACCCTTCACACTCCTCTCCTGTACATAGTGCCTGCTGTCATACACTTCTCTCCTGTACTTAGTGCCCACTGTCGCACCCTCCACACTCCTCTCCTGTACATACTGCTCACTGTCATACCCTCCACACTCCTCTCCTATACATAGTGCCCACTGTCATACCCTCCACACTCCTCTCCTATACATAGTGTTCACTGTCATACCCTCCACACTCCTCTCCTATACATAGAGCCCACTATCATACCGTCTACATTCCTCTCCTGTACATACTGCCCACTGTCATACCCTCCACACTCCTCTCCTGTACATACTGCCCCATCATACCCTCCACACTTCTCTCTGGTACGTACTACCCTCTGTCATACCCCCTCACTCTTCCTGTACATACTGCCCATTGTCATACCCTTCACACTCCTCTCATGTACATAGTGCTTTTTTCCGTACCCTTTGAACTCCTCTCCTGTACATAGTGCTCACTGTTAGACCCTCCACATTCCTCTCCCTCACCTGCACATACTTCCCACTTATATACCGTCCATACTCCTCCCCTATGTCGCTTACCCACAAAAACAGTTCTTTAAAATTATACTGAATATCCTCAATGTTACCAGCTCTAGAATGGACACACTTTTGTTAGTTCAACTAAAGAAAATATCAGTTCTCATATTTGTTCTGCCCCATTATTAGTACTCATTTAATTTTGTGATTACTACTATGATGTATAGAGGAACATCGGGGATCTCGGCTACTCTAAATATAGCACTTATATAAAAAAGTGGCCCTGAAAATATTTTTTAAATGTTGGCAACTGTGCACTTAGGCACTGCCCAAGGGCCACCGTCCATCGGGTCAGTAGGGGGCCCCATGAGAGGCTCCTGGGATCCTGTGATAATAAAGCAGTAGTAAACTTTCCTGACATTACTACTTTTTAGAGGCCCTGGGGTAGGTTATGCCACAACGTACAAGTATGCACAGCATATTAGCACATTAGTGTACACTTCAATTTTCAGACTGAGCCCTCCAGTGCTGCGCTGCGATGAATCAGGCGGGGCCTGGACACTTTCACCTTCACCCGGTCTTCCTTCTGGGTTCTGTGCCTTTGGTCGCTTGCCTTGGCTGGGCTGCGTTCATGTCATTCCCACGCATTTATTTATTATTTATTACACCCCATTCACACCTCCGCGACAAAACGCCCGACGCCGGCCGCTCGTGCCGCTGGAGGGGAGAATTCCCATTGCTGTCTATGAGATGGTTCACATCTCATAGACGCCGTACACCTGCGGCATGAAAAAAAGTCCCGGACCCTTTTTTTCAGGCGACATTGGCGTTCGGCCATACAAAGCAATAGGAAGGATTTGTAAAAAAAAAGTTACACTATTCGCGGCAAAATACGCCGCGTACGCGGCGTTACTTGTCGCGGAGGTGTGAATGCAGCCTAAAAGGCCCCACCAAAATCCTCAGCACCAGGCCCATGATGTTCTTAATCTGGCCCTGCTGACAGCAGTAGTAGCTGTAGGTCTCAGGTGTGCCGACAGCATTTCTCTAGGGCACAGGTTTCAAACACAAGGCCCGCGGGCCAAATATGGCCCTCACACCTCTTCTGCAGCTGCAGGAGAGCTCCAGCCCTCCTCTGGTCCTCAACTTCTGATGGTGGGGGGGTGGCTCTTGACATCTAATGTAAGGGGAGGGGGATGTGCTGGACATCTAATTTTACAGATACAACCCCCCTTTTGAGGGCAATCATAATGCTGATGCAAGCCGCAACAAATGGGAGTTTAACAGCCCTGCTCTAGGGGCCGAATTCAGCCTGGCTAGGCCACACCTAAGTGGAAATGTGGTTCCAGTATGAATGGTGTGTCCGTACTTGTCTGGGACCTCTTCCTGATGCCAAGCACTGTCTGAGACAGGCGACTTGTCCCTACTTTATCCATAAGGAAAATGTGTGCCAAACCCAGGGTCTTGATAAACTGCTTGACCCAAGATCACCCCAAGGACACCAGCATCTAATCTGATGCCGTCTCTGCTTGCCACATGTTGCGGATTGTCATTTGCCACAATATTACCTGCCGCACATTGCCACTTTCCACCAGCTGTGTCCCAGAGTGAAGTCAGGCAGCAGGGAGATGTAATCGCTCTGCTGCCCGCGACTGCACAATGAGGGCAGAACTGCAATGATGCAGAGCAGGTGGTGAGATGTCATCTCTCTGCGCCCCCACCCATCGGCCCGCAAGCCCACTCACCTGCTCCCCCTGGGCAGTGAGTTCTGCCCACATGCTCCTGTTACCTCTGCACTGGGCTCCCTTCTCACAGTGGGTGAAGCAGCAGAACGGGCTGTTTAACGGCAGTTCTGCCACTGCTCTTGGGCATCAGTTTGCCACCCCCTCTGAAAGTGCCGCTCAGGGACCCATGCTAGGGCTGGCCCTGCCAATATGGGATGACAGTTATGGGGAATTAATGAAATTGGAAGGGTCTGATTTGTGCAAGAGTAAAGGGAGGTATATAGCACAATCATTTCAGCAAGACCTTTGTACTAAACATGGGACCCCATAACAAAGATTCTTTAAATGTTTAGGTCTCAGACATGCCGTGCAGACCCATTCCCATTAACTTAAATCTATAAATATCACTAGGGATGGGACAAACACACACGATTCCGGTTGCACAAGAACACAGCAAAAAATAAATAAAATATATATATATATATATATATATATATATATATATATATATATATATATATATATATATATATATATATATATATAGCGAACATGGGAAAAAAAAAAAAAAAAAAAAAAAACCAAGTGACAATTTTAAAGCCTTATATGCAAGTTATTGCCATATAGTGTTTGGGAACATGCAAAAAAATAAAAGCTTTAAACGTTTTTTTTGCCCGAGGAGCAGTGATTTAAATAATGCTTAAAGTGAAACAGAAATTATATTTCTTTAAATATTGTGCCGGGTGGGGGGGGGGGGTTGGCAAACTCCATTGATACTTTTCTGTGGGTTGTCTCTACTATTAATGTTATCTTTGGGCCAAAGATGCCGATTGAGCCAGGTATATGCCTTTTGAGCATGTCAGGCAAAGCTAGGAAAAAATACCCTTATACCAATAGTAAGAAGTCTATTTCAGGCTTGCAAGCTCATCGCATTAAAATGAAATCAATAGACAATCATTAAATGTATTTTTATTTTTCCACAGACAGCACATACTGTGGCTTTTTCAGAGATTTCCCAATGAACACTGCACACACCATGACAACAAGAAGACTAAGACATCCGACAGCCACCAACACCCAGAGCTCCGCAGGGGCAGACTCTTCCCTTGTCACTGCAGCCGCAACATCCCTTTGTGAAGGTCCAATCACAAGCAGAGGTCCCAGAGTGGTCACAGTTTGTCCCTCTTCTGTGTGGGTTTCTAATAGGAGAAAAGTGAGAGGTCAATGGACACATTTCTGTACAATTCAATGCAGTTTAAGAGCAGTCAGTCTAGCCTTTACACAAATGTCCAGAAGTTAAAAACCCATTTAAAGACCCTCAAATCCAAAAATTGTTCCTTCAGTCAATATTGGACAGAATTGGGATGAAACTAAATGGTTAACTTCATAGGTTGTGGTATGAGCCGTTGGAGATTTTCCCCTATTCCAGTTATGATAGAAGTGACAGTGGGAAAGTTTCCATTGGTGACACGCAATATAAAGCCATCAGGATTCTAGACTTTCCAGACAGGTTTTAGACCTTCCACTGGTCCTGGTGAAAGATGATCAGCCACGGAGGCTTAACTAGAACCTTCAGGCCCCTGGTTGGGAGGGGGGGGGGGTCCTAATCTAGGAAACTACAGCAAAATAGCCTTCAGCATTTGATCCAAGCAAATACCCATCCTAGAGAGGTTTCGTGAAAAGGGTTATTCTAATGAATCCCTGTGCACCACTCACAATCAGATCACCCAAATCTGGAGGATTTACTAAAAGAATGCAGCTCCCATTTATTGCCACCTTTTCTGTGAACACCGTTTTGCCCACAAAACCTTAAGTGATCTATAGGGGAGCTCCCTCCCTTAATAAAAATCATATTGGCACCCAATGGTTTCAATTTCCCAACATATCAGGAAAGCTAGCTTCTTCCAAAGCCTTACAGCAGGGGTAGGCAACCTTGGCCCTCCAGCTGTGGTAAAACTACAAGTCCCATGAGATATTGCATGACCCTCACACAGGCATGATGGGATTTGTAGTTCACCACAGCTGGAGGGCCAAGGCTGCCTACCCCTGCCTTACAGGCCTTTAAAGTAGGAGATGCCCTTGGTTGTACAACTAGGAGAAACCCCAAATTCATCTCCACAAGTACATCAGTGGAATTTGAAACTAAACCCTTCATTACATGCTCAACAGGAGTGGTTTATCTTATTCAGTGCCTGTGTGGGCTACAATATGTGGGCCAAACTAAACATCCATTATATGGCCGACTCAACTGACACATAACCAACATCTTGAACGTTTTTAATAACCACTCTGTATCCAAACACTACTTATTGGTACATAAGCCTAACAGTCTTTTTGGGATAGATAAATGTATCCCCCCATTGGGGGGGGGGGCAGTTCTCTGGTAAAGGAAATCTTTAGATTAGAAATGTCATGAATCCATAGGGTTAAATCATATGGTTTGAATGTTGATGTCAATGCCTGACAATTACCGAGTAGAGAATTTAATCAATTGTGCCAATAAACTTGGCGTGAATCTCAGATGGCAGGTATTGTTCAATTTGTTACTTTTGCTTTTTATTTTTTTTAAACCAAACACCCACATTCCTTGATTTGATTGTTCATTGAAAAGGTATTGATGCCATTGGTTTTAATATCTAATGGTTGTTAATGTTGGGTCATTTTAGCCCTCAGCCTAAAGTATCAATTTTACATTTGATGTTGACCATTGGGGGGGGGGGGGTCACTTTACCCTGCGATACCACAGTGATACCCCGATTGGATTAGAATAATAATCTCCTGCCCCCCCCCCCCCCCCAATTTAGTACTTGCCAGGACAGTATTGCCATTTTGAATGCCATGATATATATATATATATATATATATATATACACACACACACACACACACACACACACACACACGTTGATACCATCTTAATATGGTCATTACGCACCCAATATTATTGGTTTGGGTATGGTTTTGTTTGCCAACCACTGGTGGCAGTAGTGGTTTGCCAACAGTGTTCTTACTGTACTAGTGACTGTTGGGTCCTTTTACGAGGATTTCCATTTAGTATGATCTTGTATAATGGTTCCTCCAATTTTGTTCTCATTTTAGTTTAGTCTATATGTTTATACCGTTTTTGCTCAATAGAAAAACCGGGGGGGGGGGGGGGGCGCAGAGGAATTAGGTCCCTGTCTTATACCAAAGTTGTCTCCTTATGATCTGCAATTAGAGACTCTTAACATTTTTAATCATAGCACATTACAAAATGGTAGGTTAGTTTCTCTCCCCTCCCTCATTATGCCAAATTTGGGGTCTACCCGCCTGAGGTAGGGCTTTAGTTGCATATGGAATTTAATGCGGTGAGTCAGCACACCGTCCGTACCCCAGGATGTCAAAAACACGTCGGTAGGAGGTACATGCTGATCTCACTGCGCTGCTAGTATCACAGAAGGATGGGTGTTTATAGCCAGCCTTTTATGCCCTTACGAGCAAGTGCCTTATTTTTATTAAGTGTGCAATATTATGGAGAGTCTCCTTTCTGGGGCAACTTTGAGTCCCCCTCATTGAATGAGATTGGCTTCTTCGGATCTGGCTCAAGGACCTAGACAATCTGTCCTGCTCCATCATAGGAGAGGCCTTTCCCAGATGAGAGCCATCACCACTTGCTATCTGGCAAGCGTGCAATGTGGAGGGATTTGTGAATCATTGGCATCACGAGAGGACTCTAAGAGATCCACCAACATTTTTAAGAGCGATTCACCATTTTCATTTTGGCTTATGCCCATTATGTACTTTGTCATTTAGGTAAATAGCGCAGCTCTTTACAGAATAATACCAATTTGAAAGTCACGTCAAACATTACTCCAATACCTGTTAATGTTCTCAGTGAAGATCACCTTTAGGAGACATCTAGAGAGATCACCTACATTCATAACATTGTATCTAGCAGCTGCCAGTTAATAACTCACCATCCAAGACATCCCTCTTGCCTCTTGGTCTTCCAAATCTGCCCCTTCCTCCGGAAACCAGACCAGTAGGGTTGCTGCAGGTGCCTGTACCACAACACTGGCAGATACTGCTGGGGCCCTCAACTGCAGACCAACTAGAGAAGACAATTAGACAAGTCTACATTTAGAAGCAAGACTTGAAGTTCTAGTGAACCAATGCTGTAGAGTAGTATTTGTTAACTTCTTGGAACCAATGCCTACGAGATGCAATAGTGCACTTGAGTTAGAGCAACAAGTACTAAAGATATGCTTTTATTAAAAAATTATAAACCTTACCTGCACAAATGCATAGATCATGTAGTTTCATGTGTTGGAAATACAGCCCCCCCCATTCCTTGGGACTTACACTCAAGACTTGGCACTATACAGGTTAATGCATGACCTCTGACTGTAGCAGAGAGACCTGATATTTTCTGAGAATATATATTCCACAATCCCTGGATCTGAATTCTGTAGTGGAACTAGCAAATGCGATCTGAAATCGGCACAGCTAGAACAAATGAAGTTGATCAAATTGAAGCCCCATTAGGCATGCATGCTCTACTTCCCTGAATATTAGCCACCAAGCAGTGCTCATGTGATCTCCAAGGTTTTGATCACGTGGCATCTGTGGATGGACTAGGAGCAGCATACACATCACAGCAGTTCACTGGCAGATCGACCAATTGCTACACTTACTTCCACTGAGGTGACAGGTTTATAAAATTCTGGGTTGGAGGAAGGCATCAGCAGGACAGACCTCACAGGCCTGGCAGCCAGAGCACCACTTAAAGCTTCTGGAAAAGGAAAACAAGTCTCTGCCACAGACTTGGCTCTGAATTAGATTTGAACGTTCAGACGAGACCTCTGCCACAGGCCTAGTGCTCCGAAGTTAGGACGATAGAACAAATCCTCCGTTTGTTCTTTGGGGTCACTGACTGACAGCTTGAATGCGACCTGTCAGTGTCCCGTGCCCAGATCCCCAGTGGTTCGTTCAAGCCCTGTTGGATCACCTGCCTCCGGGTTCTCCTCAGACTGATCCCCCACTGAACAGCACCCAGCTTGGGATCTTCTCAATAGAAGAGGGGACCCAGTAAGTCACTGGGGCCCCCTTTGCAGCATCGGTCGCTCCGGGCTATAAGAGCCCAGAGTCAGGAACTCCGCGTAGCACGCAACCCCGGCCTGGTGGGCCATAGCGGTGGGGCCTGTGACGTGCGCACACCCTAAAGGTGGGTGCCGCACCTGGAACCCGCGAAGAACCCTGAACCACGGCCCCAGCCACAGAAATACTCCTCCCCAGCATGCCCCGCAAGGGAAAACTCCTTCAATTGGCTGCTGGAAAGAAGCGGCTCCGCCTGGACCCCTCTGGCGCCCAGAGATGAAACTGCATCTCTGGGGCGCAGACTGACCCACAATCCAGAATTGGCGACAGCCAAATGACAGAATGAGAGCAACATAACTTTCACACCAAATTTAAGCATAGCACCTGTACGAAAGTACGCAAACACTACACATATCTATCTTAACTGGTCCAGTAAGACATGCAGGAGCTTTTCACCCAAAACTAAGACTTTAAATTATAGATTTAGTAGTGAGCCACTAGATGCCCAATACTGTAAGTGAGGCTCATGATGCCCAGTAAGTGTGGATTGCGAGTATGCCGATTTTTGACACAGAATACCTTATGCTAGGCCCAATTCTGATTGACCACATTACAGGTCTACCCAAAACATTAGCTTCTGCAGTTGCCTTAAAGCATTGGCAAGACAAAGTAGTAGAGAAGCATAGGTTTAGCATCCCACCCAGAAGGTTTTCCCTTTCCTACATATATTGCACTTTACTATCCCTCTTCTTTCTGGATTGGGGGAAGAAGTGCATAGACAGATATAATTTTGCCCCTGTACAAATTAGTAAGACCTCATCTGGAATATGCAGTTCAGTTTTGGGCACCAGTTCTCAAAAAGGATAATCGGAGAACTGGAGAAAGTGCAGAGAAGGGCAACCAAACTGATAAGAGGCATGGAGGAGCTAAGCTATGAGGAAAGATTAGAGGAACTGAATTTATTCACTCTTAAGAGGAGAATTAGGGGGGATATGATCAACATGTACAAATAAGAGGTCCATACAGTGGACTTGGTGTTGAGTTATTCACTTTACGGTCAACACTGAGGACAAGGGGTCACTCTTTACATCTAGAGGAAAAGAGATTTCACCTCCAAATATGGAAAGGTTTCTTCACAGTAAGAGCTGTGAAAATGTGGAACAGACTACCTCCAGAGGTGGTTCTGGCCAGCTCAGTAGATTGCTTTAAGGCCTGGATATTTTCCTAAATGTACATAAAATAATTGAGTACTAAGATTTAGGTAAAGTTGATCCAGGGTAAATCCGATTGCCTCTCGGGGGGATCAGGAAGGAATTTTTTCCCCTGCTGTAGCAAATTGGATCATGCTCTGCTGGTTTTTTTTTTGCCTTCCTCTGGATCAACTGTGGGTATGGAGTTGGGTGTATGGGATTGTACAGTGTTTTTTATTTTGTTGGTTTATTTTTTGTGGTTGAACTGGATGGACTTGTGTCTTTTTTCAACCTGACTAACTATGTAATTACAACCTGAACAGATAAAGGCAGTTTATGTCCAAATGGGCGTTTGCCACTTCCAAGCTCAGACATGACTGCATGTTTTAAGAGATAGCCAATGCAGGGGTCTCCAACACAGACGGTATTGGTGAGGGCCATGGCTAGACAGCAGTCGCCACTCCAACACTATGCGGCAATGCCCGCCTTCTCCTGGTTCTTTGAGAGGAGCCGTTAATAGGATTCAGATCTGCAGCTCCTGCTGATAGGATGACTTTGTTGGCAGTGTGGGTGACCCTGCTGAGGACCGGCTGATACGGCCCCACTCCTGGAAGAACAAAAACATCCAGTGTGCATGGAGGGGCAGCTCCAGTCCTCTTGTTGGGAAGTGCAAACACCAAGGTTTTTATCCCAAAAAGCAGATGCATGGTACAATATGGATATGCTGGAAGCAGGTATTACCATTAGCCCATGGATGTTTTTTCTCCATATGTACAATTGCTGGCCAATTTCCCCATTAATTTCAATAACCCACCTTGTTATTGGTTCACAGAGACATTGTTCTAGGTACAGTACCACAGAAATTTGTGCAATAATCCATGGAACAAGAAACCATTTCAGGTTACCATCTCACCTTTGTGTGGCTTTGCTATAGGAACAGGCCTTGTTCATGGCATCAGGGACCTGGCTGGTTGCAGCAGCTCTCAGGTAACAGGTTATGTAGATCTGGATTGGGAAGTATTTAAATTAGGTTATCAGTTCTTACAAGGCACCCATCTGTACCAGTCAATGCAAACTGTCCTCACCAGAGAGGCATCATTTCCATGAAATCGGAAAGCATCCACTGTGAACTGGAGCTTGTCTGGCTCAACCCTTGGGGCAATGAAGGCTGAAGAGGAGTCATCTTGCATTCCATCAACTAGACAGCTGTAGAAAATGGTCAGTTGAGTGAGGTCATTATAGCGACAAACAACCCCCCCCCCCCCCAGAAAAAAACCCATACCCATTTTCTTCAATGAGGCCATAACTAGGAGAAGAGGTGGGATCAGGAGATATGGTGGTCACACATCGGTCAATATACAGGATCAGTGCAACATGGTTCTGAGTGTCCACAGAGGCCTCTATGTAGAGAATATCTCCAAGCTGATAGATGGGAGAACTTCTAGGGCCACTCCAGTCCTCTATAGACAAGACAGGAGATTACATGTAAAGTTCAGACAACACTCCCCCCTCCTAATTAATTTTCTTTGTTTAACTCACCAGTCATTAGCCTCAAGGAAAAGGACAGCCTCTCTTCTATGGACACTGTGGTGCTGAATGGAACCCATGTTGGCTCAATGGCTTTGCTGCTCACATTGGCATGCCTATACAGAGAACAGCAGTGTCAGTAATGAACCAGAATGGAAATCATGATAATTTCAGGAGATCCATATTAACCATTTAAACACAGTCAAATGACAGTGCAGCCCTGTGGCTCTCATTCTGGGAATGACATACGACGGCATCCCGTGTTGCTAGGAGATGGAACACCGATCTCTGTAAAGAGCCATATGATCGACTGTGTCGAAGTGCAGCCGATCACATGTAAACACAGAATGCAGGTAATCAGCGCTTCTCGCCTCACACTGACGGTGGCGAGGAGAGCTGATCAGCATTTCCTTGCAGGGGACAACAAAACATGTAATCAGGGCACTGCTGGGGGGGGAGATTATTGGAATATGAAAAATGTCCAAAATGACACCAAGGTAGACTGGTATAACCAAATGGGTTGCCAATACAACCAGAAAAAAATAAAATAAAATCAGACTTAAGCCAAGCCTCTGGGCTGTGGTGGAGGGCCTGCAGCAGTTTAGTAGGGGGCATTGACCCCATAACTGATAAGTGGATAGGCCACACATTTGATAGCTTAGAAGGCTTAAGGCCCATCAGGTTTTTGTTCCCCCCCAATAAGCAGATTAGTTACCAACAGGACTGAACCCAAGGGAAACCCCAAACATTTTTTGGAGTGGTCAAAGAGGCCTAGGAGGCAATCACCACAATGGACACACTTGTTGTAGTGGCAAGTCATTGACGAGATTCTCAGTTTTATTTGTCAAAACAGGATGTGAAGGGGAAGGTCTTGAATTTGGACATGTGTGCTGTTCCCTGTTTAAATGTTTTTGCCTTAAGATATTTACCAGCAAATGCCTCGTATCCTAGTGTAGACTCACCGGTAGTAGTAGCACATTATGGGGACCACGGCTGGGTTGGTTCTGATGATTGGAATGGAGGAGGTTGGGCTGTAGGTCAAGTTGGTAGCATAGATCACCCAGTCTTGCATCATCTGTAGATAAGATCAGATTATAGACACTGTGGTGCTACTCATGAGTTAGACAAGGGGCACATCAATTGTGTGGAAATGGAGACAAAAGTATGTGTCCCATATCTAAGACTAGTCACCCAACCATCATGCTTATAGAGGGGTGGAAACACACACACACACACACACACACACACACACACACACACTTAGAGGACTCCAACAGGTCCGCTTTAAAATGGTTTCAGGTTCTAAAGACCCGGTCACAAGGGAAAAATAAAGGGAAGGGGAGGTCCATTTACTCTGCTGCCCTAGCTCCTCCACTTTTCATACAGCTACTAGGTAAAAGGTTGATACCAAACTACCAAGTAATGGCTCAGAGTATGCTGACATCACATCCAAGATGGCAGCAGTAATTGAGGAGATCTGTACAAGTGAACAAGGTCAGCAGCATACACACACACACAGGTCCCCCCTCACAGAAGAGCAACAATGGAATATTAACATGGATTATCAGCTACACAGTCCTTAAGATGGCACTACAAAGTGCAATAACCCATAGCAACCAGGGTTTAGTTTACAAAAGCCAATCAAGTTGAATACAAAAAAAAAAGAAGAAGAAGAAGAAGAGGGGTGGGGCGGGTGTAGGATTACCTGCACAGTGTTTCCACATTCCTGCAGACTAATCTGGAAGATAACTTCATCAGCACTTTGGGTGTTCGGCTTGCAGCCTTGGGGTCCCAGGCTCAGATCAGAAGATTTCACTAGCTTTCCATTCCCATAAAAATCCATCATGACACTGACCACCATGCGGTCCTCTTCACACTGGACACTGATGGGGGAACTAGATGAAATTACAGTCGGGGGCTGCTGGCGGAGCATCCCACCAGCACGTCCACCTGTTGAACCCCTCTGAGCCCCACCTCTAGAAGCCCCAAACCCATATACTGCATTAGTGCCTGGGTAAATCCCCCCAGAACCCCCTCTAGAAGACCCCTGGCTCTGGCCAGGTACAACCCGCTGGTTATTCCTCCACCAGTCTGATTGGCGCCTATGTCTCACCAAGGCTCCATCCCCACTACATCCAAACCCTGGTCCATAAACCAGGGCCAAAAGCAACAGCCAACCACAGCAGCTCCTCACTCCTAGACCCATCCTGCCTGCAAGACCAACAGCACAATGAGGCAGGAAGACAGAGCTTCCCTTTATACCCCTCCCACCAGTCACTAATACCCCCAGCTGGGGCAAATCATCACCACACCCAAATGGCTTCCTCAAAAAAACATGATTGATCACTTGGTGCTGAGACAGTTAACCACTTGCTGACAGTCACCTCATTTGAGTGGAGCTACACAGGAGAATTTCAGTAGCTTAGTCCCACTACTATATTTGTTATGGATTAATCACTAGGAGTAGCAAGTGATCAAAAAACTGATGATACAAATGTCTCTCCATGGAGTACACTATACAACCAACATGCATTAGCATAATCTCACATGACTGATCAATGTTTCAATCATGTGCAATTGAAAGCTACAAGATGCTACTGAATACTACCAGTGTAGCTCATACCATAGGGGGCGATATATTTCAGGGTGCATTTTTATATTTGGGGGCGTGTTTAATGCAAATGGTGATCATTTGCTAGTCCTAGTGACTTTCAGCCAGCGATGTTGTTGGCAGGATTGGGTTTGTAAACTCTCCTATATCTCTGGGATCTGCTTAGATCTTGTTCTCCTGCAAGGTCCTATTTATTGTCACCTCAAAAAGTCAGTCCACCAAAAACTGATATTTTAGTAACAGTGAAGACTGGTAGGCTGAGTTAGTCCTGTTTTTTTTTTTTTTATGTTCTCGGCGCTCCAACAGTGAGATCAGATTCCATAGTTTCCAACTTTGTTCCTGTTCACTTGGAAATGTTGGTTGTCCCTGCTAACCTTTCTGTGTCCTAGGTCCTCCAGTTACTTTGTCCATAATAGAAAATCTCAGCAGGGATGGTGAAAGCCCCTCATAATGGAATCAGCAGCTGTGAAGACCTGGGAAGTCAATGCAAGGATGGTGGGAGCCCCTCATAATGGACCAAGCAGCTCAGTAGACCTAGGAAGTCAGTTCAGGGATGGTGGGAGCCTCTGATAATGAACAACATAGCTCAGCAGAGCCAGAAACTCTGCACATGGATGGTTGAAGCCCCTTATAATGGGCACAACAGGTGTTTAGACCCAGGAACTCAGCACAGGAGTGGTGGGAACCCCTTGTAATGGCACAGCAAGTGTCCAGACCGCTCAGACCTGAATGGTGGGAGCCCTTCATAATGGGAAGAGTGGCTGTGAATACCTGGGTACTTAGCACAGGAATGGTGGAAGCCCCTCCTAACGGGCACAACAGGTGTGCAGACCTGGGAACTCAGTGCAGGAGTTGTCAGAGCCCCTCATCCTGGGCACAACCATTGATCAGACCTGGAACCCAGCACAGGAATGGTGGGAGCCACTCAGCAGCTGTGACTACCTGGGAACTCAGCACAAGGATGGTGGGAACCTCTTATAATGTCCAAAACAGGTGTGCAGACCTAAGAAGTTTAGTGTAAGAAAAACAGGAGGCAGTTTGACAAGTCCTTCTTTAAAAATTAATGTCCCCCATGGTAGCTCCAACGTTAATCACGATAACTGTCGCAGACACAAATCCCCCCCAAAAACAAAGTCTCCCAATGTTTTGACAGCTCCGTTGTCTGACAGTTCTTATATAGTATGGGGTGTGGTGATGTCATCCAAAGACCCAGTCCCTTGTGACATCACTAACCTATCATGCCCGGGCAGTACTGTCACATGGGGTGAGGTCTCCGGTTGACATCACTGCTTGGCCATGCCCAATAGCTATATAAGAACTGTCACAAGGGCGGGAACCTTTGTCAGGGTAGGAGTGTTTTTTTTTTATTGGGTCTGCGGACATCGTAAACAACGTTGGAGATACCCTGGGGGGACATCAAATTTTTAATAAAGGAGTTGTCAGAAACCTGTCTTTACCTGATTTGGGGGCTCGATTACAGTCAGGATCAGCACAAATATTAGTAGAGTGCATTACACACAGGATGTATGCTCTCACTGAATGGCAAGCTCCCTTTTCTGGCTGAAACATACCTGATGCACTCTTACATTGGGGCTACCTGTGCACTGTTCCTTCGTCTCCCCCGGTGGCTTTGGGCTTGGCGTTCCATGTTTCTCAACTGCAATCTGATAAAAAAATAGGATCTCCTGAGAAAGCTGCAAAGTGAAACGCATAGCGATCCCTCTAATCTGATTTCCTCGATGTTTGCCCCAATATGTAGGACCTTCTTTATAGACGTATTTGGAACAATACCATGTATATACCGTACATTGGAATACTTGTTTTCTATGTCTGTTCTTACATAATATTTTTTCCATGATTATATAATAAATTATATTTTTATTCTATTGAGTGCTCTTTCATTTGGGTCTACTGGTGGCTACCAAATTAAAGTCCATATTCACCTATGGTCCTTTCTCTGAGTTGTCAGAAACTGTCTCCCGTTTTTCTTATACTTTTTTGGAGTGACTGGGTAGGTGTACTATATACCCCCTACTCATTCACATTGGGCCCCCCTTTTTTGGCCTGCCAGGCTCGGATAAAGGGTCTTGTATGGATTGGGGGGGGGGATACCCCCCATTTTTTCCAATAAATTTTACATTGCCTCTAAACACGTTGCATGTCACAAGTTGGATCAGTTAAGATGGTGATCCAACTTCCATTAAATGCAATGGGCTGAAATCGACCCAAGTCAAACCAAAGTAGTTCAGGAACCTTTTCAAAAGTCAGACCAGTTAAGACGGCTCTCATAGGGAAACATTGATTTTATAGGTCATGCGCTCTCAAAGTCGGAGCGCATGTCGCACCAGTGTGAACCGGGCCTTACTCAAATCTGTACCAATACATTGGGGGAGATTTACCAAAACTGGTGAAACTGTGCATAAACCTAAGCATGTTCAATTGAGTCTTTGACAACCTGCAAGCTGGATGGTTACTATACACAGCTGCACCAGATTGTGTGCACTAGTTTTAGTAAACCTCCATTCAGTTCATTTACCACTAAAAAGGCCTTGTGTCCATTTCCTGGCACCAATTCACAGCCAAGTTAAGGAACTGTACACTGGGTACAGACACCTCACCGTCCTGCTGCCCCTCCATCACACATTTGTCCCGATTCTCTTAACCTAGTTTTCAGGGTAGTACTGACAGCAGTAGTAGCTATAGGTCTCAGGTGTGCCAACAGCATTTCTCTGGGGCACAGGTTTCAAACACAAGGCCCGCGGGCCGAATATGGCCCTCACACCTCTCCTGCAGCTGCAGGAGAGCTCCAGCCCTCCTCTGGTCCTCAACTTCTGATGGTGGGGTGGCTCTTGACATCTAATGTAAGGGGAGGGGGATGCGCTGGACATCTAATTTTACAGATACAACCCCCCTTTTGAGGGCAATCATAATGCTGATGCAACCCGCAACAAATGGAGTTTGACAGCCCTGCTCTAGGGGCCGAATTCAGCCTAGCCACACCCAAGTGGAAATGGGGTTCCAGTATGAATGGTGTCCCTACTTGTCTGGGACCTCTTCCTGATGCCAAGCACTGTCTGAGGCAGGCGACTTTTACCTACTTTATCCACAAGCAAAATGTGTGCCAAACCCAGGGTCTTGATAAACTGCCTGACCCAAAGATCGCCCCAAAGACACCAGCATCTAATCTGATGCCGCCTCTGCTAGCCACATGTTGCGGATTGTCATTTGCTACAATATTATCTGCCGCACGTTGCGGATTGTCACTTTCCACCAGCTGTGTCCCAGAGTGAAGTCAGGCAGCAGGGAGATGTAATCGCTCTGCTGACCGCGACGGCACAATGAGGGCAGAACTGCAGGGCAGGCGGAGAGATGTCATCTCTCTGCGCCCCCACCCATCTGCCCGCAAGCCCATTCACCTGCTCCCCCTGGGCAGTGAGTGTTCTGCCCACATGCTCCTGTTACCTCTGCGCTGGGCTCCCTTCTCACAGTGGGATACGCAGTGGAGCGGCATAACGGGCTGGTTAACGACAGTTCTGCCACTGCTCTTGGGCATCAGTTTGCCACCCCCCTCTGAAAGTCCCGCTCGGGGACCCACCCATGGTAGGGCTGGCCCTGCCAATATGGGATGACAGTTATGGGGAATTAATGAAATTGGAAGGGTCCGATTTGTGCAAGACTAAGGGAGGTATATAGCACAATCATTTCAGAAAGACCTTTGTACTTAACATGGGACCCCCATACAAGAGATTCATTAAATGTTTAGGTCTCAGACATGCCATACAGGTGCAGTCACATTCCCATTAACTTAAATCTATAAATATTAATAGGGATGGGAGAAACACCCCCCCGATTCCGGTCGCACAAGAACACTGCAAAAAAAATTTTGCGAACATGCAAACCTTATGAGACACGAACATGAAGAAAAAAAAGTGCCAATTTTAAAGCCTTATATGCAAGTTATTGCCATCTAGTGTTTGGGAACATGCAAACAAACAAGTTTAAAATTCATTTTTTTGCTCCGGGAGCAGCGATTTTAATAATGCTTAAAGTGAAACAGAAATTAAATATTTCTTTAAATATCGTGACCGGGGGAGGGGGGGGGGTTAGTCTGGCTGTGGGGCATCCATCTTGCGTTTCACTATGCCGCAGCAAAAATACATTTCTAAAAAGCAAAAAAAAAAATTTAACTTGCTCACGGCTTTGATGTATTGCAGTGAGCCTTTAGTGTGGGGTGTGGACTTCGTACCCGAGCCAAGATTGGCCAAAGGCACCCTGCCCTTGGCCAATCATGGCTCACAAAAAGCACATCACGCTGTGATGGGCCAAAGCATGCAGGTCAGGTGCACGCTTTTGCCAATCAGCAGCTGTCAATGCACTGTGATTTCACAGTGCATTATAGGGCACTCTGTGGCTGGCAAACTTGCGAGTGCCTCATGTTCGCTGGAACGACCGCCCGATGTTTGAGTCAAGCTTACATGCAATGAACATCGGGACAATCCCCAAATAGATCACTACTGGATAAAAAGGAATACCAAACATGGTCTCATTTCACAATACGGTATACTTTATAAGTTAAAAGATAAAATCTGCCATCAGGGACACATTGGGTACGAGACTTGGGGGTCTATCAGATAACCAATGGGCAGCAGTCCCCATGGTCTCTTCATCCCCTATGCAAAAGCCAACATAGAACATATATATACCTGAGAAGCCATTTAAATGGAAGCGTAGCCACTCAACCCTATGCCCTAGATGTAATAGACGCCTGGCTAATTTAATACACATGTTATGGAGATGCCCCAAACTCCCATTGATATTTTTCTGTGGGTTGTCTCTACTATCAACGGTATCTTTGGGCCAAAGATGCCGATGGAGCCAGGTATATACCTTTTGAGCATGTCAGACAAAGCTAGGAAAAAATACCTTTATACCAATAGTAAGAAGTCTATTTCAGGCTTGCAAGCTCATCGCATTAAAATGAAATCAATAGACGATGATTAAATGTATTTTTATTTTTCCACAGACAGCACATACTGTGGCTTTTTCAGGGATTTCCCAATGAACACTGCACACACCATGACAACAAGAAGACTAAGACATCCGACAGCCACCAACACCCAGAGCTCCGCAGGGGCAGACTCTTCCCTCGTCACTGCAGCCGCAACATCCCTTTGTGAAGGTCCAATCACAAGCAGAGGTCCCAGAGTGGCCACAGTTTGTCCCTCTTCTGTGTGGGGTTCTTAACAGGAGAAAAGTGAGAGGTCAATACACAATTCCATGCAGTTTAAGAGCTTGCAGTCAACAATCTAGCTTTTTCACAAGTGCCCAGAAGTTAGCACCCATTTAAAGACCCTCAAATCCAAAAATTGTTCCTTCAGTCAATATTGGACAGAATTGGGATGAAACTAAAATGGTTAACTTCATAGGTTGTGGTATGAGCCGTTGGAGATTTTCCCCTATTCCAGTTATGATAGAAGTGACAGTGGGAAAGTTTCCATTGGTGACACGCAATATAAAGCCATCAGGATTCTAGACTTTCCAGCCAGGTTTTAGACCTTCCACTGGTCCTAGTGAAAGATGATCAGCCACGGAGGCTTAACTAGAACCTTCAGGCCACTGGTTGGGGGTGGGGCCCTAATCTAGGACAGTACAGCAAAATCGCCTTCAGCATTTGATCAAAGCAGATACCCATCCTAGAGAGGTTTCGTGAAAAGGGTTATTCTAATGAATCCCTGTGCACCACTCACAATCAGATCACCCAAATCTGGAGGATTTACCTAAAGCAAAAGGAATAATGCAGCTCCCATTTATTACCACCTTTTTTGTGAACAAAGTTTTACCTACAGAACCTTAAGTGATCTATAGGGGAGCTCCCTTAAAAAAAAAAAAAAAAATATATATATATTCAGATTGGCACCCAATGGTTTAAATTCCCGTCCATATCAGGAAAGCTAGCTTCTTCCAAAGCCTTACAGCAGGGGTAGGCAACCTTGGCCCTCCAGCTGTGGTAAAACTACAAGTCCCATGAGATATTCCAAGACCCTGACACAGGCATGATGGGATGATGGGATTTGTAGTTCCACAGCTGGAGGGCCAAGGCTGCCTACCCCTGCCTTACAGGCCTTTAATGTAGGAGATGCCCTTGGTTGTACAACTAGGAGAAACCCCAAATTCATCTCCACAAGTACATCAGTGGAGTTTAAACCCTTCATTACATGCTCAACAGGAGTGGTTTATTTTATTCAGTGCCTGTGTGGGCTACAATATGTGGGCCAAACTAAACCTCCATTATATGGCTGACTCAACTGACACATAACTAACATTTTGAAAGTTTAATAACCACTCTGTATCCAAACACTACTTATTGGTACATAAGCCCAACAGTCTTTTTGAGATAGATACATTTAGCCGCCATTGGGGGGGGGGGGGGTTCAGTTCTCTGGAAAGGGAAATCTCCAGATTAGAGACATCATGGATCCATAGGCTTAAATCATATGGTTTGAATGTTGATGTCAATGCCTGACAATTACTGAGTAGAGAATTTAATCACTTGTGCCAATAAACTTAGCACGAATCTTGGGTGGCAGGTAATGTTCAATTTGTTAATTTTTATTTTTTATTTTTATTTTTATTTTTTATTTTTATTTTTAAACCAAACACCCACATTCCCTTGATTGGTTTTAATATCTAGTGGTTTAGGGCTAAATGACCCAACATTAATTATCAATTTTACATTTGATGTTGACCATAGGGGGGGGGGGGGTCACTTTACCCTGTGAGACCACAGTGATACTCCTGATTGGATTAGAATTCCCCCCCCCCCCCCCAATTAAGTACTTGCCAGGAGGACAGTGCTGCCATTTTGAATGCCATTGTGTACACACACCTCGATACCATCTTAATATGGTCATTATGCACCCAATATTATTGGTTTGGGTGTGGTTTTGTTTGCCAACCACTGGTGACAGTAGTGGTTTGCCAATAGTGTTCTTACTGTACTAGTGACTGTTGGGTCCTTTTAAGAGTATTTCCGTTTAATATGATCTTGTATAATGGTTCCTCCAATTTTGTTCTTATTTTAGTCTAAGTTTGTCTGTATGTTTATACCGTTTTTGCTCAATAGAAAAACTGGGGGGTGGGGGTAAGGGGGGGGAATTAGGTCCTTGTTTTATACCAAAGTTGTCTCCTTAAGATCGCGAATTAGAGACTCTTAACATTTTTATTCATGGCACATTACAAAATGGTAGGTTAGTTTCTCTCCCCTCCCTCATTATGCCAAATTTGGGGTCTACCCGCCTGAGGTAGGGCTTTGGTTGCATATGGAATTTAATGCGGTGAGTCAGCACACCGTCCGTACCCCAGGATGTCAAAAACACGTCGGTAGGAGGTACATGCCGATCTCACTGCGCTGCTAGAATCCCAGAAGCCGGCCTTTTATGCTCTTACAAGCAAGTGCATTACCTTATTTTTATTAAGTGTGCAATTCAATATTATGGAGAGTCTCCTTTCTGGGGCAACTTTGAGTCCCCCTCATTGAATGCGATTGGCTTCTTCGGATCTGGCTCAAGGACCTAGACCATCTGTCCTGCTCCATCATAGGAGAGGCCTTTCCCAGATGAGAGCCATCACCACTTGCCATCTGGCAAGCGTGCAATGTGGAAGGATTTGTGAATCATTGGCATCACGAGAGGACTCCAAGATCCACCAACCTTCATTTTGAAGAGCGATTCACCATTTTAATTTTGGCTTATGCCCATTATGTACTTTGTAATTTGGGTAAATAGCACAGCTCTTTACAGCATAATACCAATTTGAAAGTCACGTCAAAAGTTACTCCATTACCTGTTAATGTTCTCAGTGAAGATCACCTTTAGGAGACATCTAGAGATCACCTACATTCATAACATTGAATCTAGCAGCTGCCAGTTAATAACTCACCATCCAAGACGTCCCTCTTGCCTCTTGGTCTTCCAAATCTGCCCCTTCCTCCGGAAACCAGAACAGTAGGGTTGCTGCAGGTGCCTGTACCACAACACTGGCAGATACTACTGGGGCCCTCAACTGCAGACCAACTAGAGAAGACAATTAGACAAGTCTACATTTAGAAGCAAGACTTGAAGTTCTAGTGAACCAATGCTGTAGAGTAGTATTTGTTAACTTCTTGGAGCAAATGCCTGCGAGATGCAACAGTGCACTTGAGTTAGAGCAACAAGTACTAAAGATATGCTTTTATTAAAAATTATAAACCTTACCTGCACAAGTGCATAGATCATGTAGTTTCATGTGTTGGAAATACAGCCCCCCCCCCATGCCTTGTAACGTACACTCAAGACATGGCACTATACAGGTTAATGCATGACCTCTGACTGTAGCAGAGAGACCAGATATTTTCTGAGACGCTTTATATATCCCACAATCCCTGGATCTGTGTTCTGCAGTAGTGTTGCTCACGAATATTCGCATTGCGAATATTCGACTCGAATATAGCATATTCGAGAAATCGCGCTATATTTCGAAATTCGCGGTGAATATT
This sequence comes from Rana temporaria, assembly GCF_905171775.1. Classification (NCBI taxonomy): domain Eukaryota; kingdom Metazoa; phylum Chordata; class Amphibia; order Anura; family Ranidae; genus Rana; species Rana temporaria. Next base: position 467,434,947 of record NC_053491.1, on the reverse strand, counting down.
CGCAATTCCGAATATTCGATTTTTTACAATTTTTTTTTTGAATCAGATCACATCCTAGATATCTCCATCGACGTCTAAAAGCATTGCTGGTATCATTAGAGACCCTGGGCCGAGTAGCTGAAGCGTTCATTGAATTTTCCAGAAAGATCGCAATGCGATTATTCGGCAAACGCAATATCGCGCGATTATTTTCCTCGCCCCGATCTTCCGCATCAGAGCGATTTTTACAGTTTCATTTTTAAAACAGATCACATCCTAGTGATCTCCATAGACGTCTGAAAGCATTGCTGGTATGATTAGAGCCATTGGGCCGAGTAGCTGAAGCGATCATTTTATATTGCCGAATATTCGCAATGCGAATATTCGGCAATAGGAATATTGCGCGATTATTTGCTCCGCCCTTTTGCATCAGAGCCAATCAGAGTTCTCCTTCCACACTCGTCACAGGTTAGCAACCAATAGGAACCTGCCTGCATGGACATTATATAAGCTCACTCCCAGCACCATTTCATTGCAGATTCAGAAGCTGGCTATAGAGTGTGGAGGCTGTTTCTGTGTTCCTGGTTTCCTGTGTCTTTGTTCTTGATTGATTTAGATCATCACCAGCATTGCTATTTAGTGATTCCAGTGGATCTTTTCCAGTATATCAACTGCTTTTTTCAAAGCAATAGACCCAAGAGCTTTTTTCAAAGCTACGTTTTGTGCTGTTTTGTGCTGTTTTTTTCATTTGTGTTACTGTTTGATCCTGCAATCCTCCCTGTTCAGTTATATTTGCAAGAGATTTCAGAACACATATTGATCTGAGCTTTATAAAAGAGCTTTTCTAAAAGCTAAGTTTTGTTCATCTTGTGTTACTGTCAGATCTTGCAGGTTCACTGTTCAGTGATATTTGATAGGCATCTCAGTTCAAATTTTGTTTAGTTTTCCCTAAAGAGCTTTTATAAAAGCTAAGTTTTGTGTTCAGTTTAGTTAAATTTTGTGTAGTAAGTGTACACACTGTTAGTGTACATTTATTTCATCTAGCTTAGCTTAGTGTGTGTTTAGTGTCTGTGTTTTGTGTTTAAAAAAAAAAAAAAAAAAAAAGTTAGTGTTTGTTTAGTGCTTTTTTTTTTTTTCTTTAATTTTGTAGTCCTTGTCTGGTGTACTACTTTTCTTATAGTTTAGTAGCTGTCTGTGTACGTCTTTGTCTGCGTGCCTGTCTTGTAAAAAAAACACAAAAACACATTTTGTTCACATTTTCCCCCCCAATAAAGTTTAACCCCCCCACACACATATCAGCAATTATGAGCGGCATCCGTGGCCGTGGCAGTAGGGGTAGGGGAGTTACTCCCAGTGCTGGATCGCTGCCAGCACGGGGTACCTCTCGTGCCCCTACTAGTGGTAGAGGATCGGGTGCAAGGGGAGTACGCCTGATCCGGGAGTTCTTCCCATCGGGCAGCCGCCCGATATTGCCATCTCAGGCTCAAGTAGTGGTGGACTACATGGGGCACAGCAGTGCCACTGAGTCGTCGGTCCCGACTCACAGTAGTACCACCATTACACCGTTGCCTGTACTACCCCCCCCCAGCCCCCAAGAGTCCAGCATCTTACTGTTCGACAGCGACAGTGATAGGGATCTCTTGGGGGAGGCCATGCATCAGGCAGACCTCCAGCTCTGTCCTGATGGTCAGGACCTTTTTGAAGGGATGGATGAGGAGGATGGGATACCTGCTGGCAGTATCCCAGAGACATCCCTTCAAACTGGTGCTGCTGTTTTGGTGCAGGAAACAGCAGCACCTAGTCAGACCCAGGCGTGGGTGAGGGGACAGCGGAGCCAGGCTAGAGGCTCCATGTCACGTGGTTCCCTCAGACCAACACATCTCAGCCCTTGGTCTGACATCTCTGGGGGCGAAGAGGGTGACCCATCATGGTTGCCATCTGACGCGTCGGCTCACTACGTCAGTGACGACGGGGAAGGTAGGCACCCTGGTGAAACGGTGCGCCAGGTCACCACCAGGGAGACCATCGTCAGGGTCTCCACTGGTGATGGCAGCAGGAGGTGTCAGGAGGAGGAGCAGCAGCAGCAGCAGCAGCAGCAGGCAGCTCCACCTGTGCGCACCGAATCCCAGCAGGTGCAAGTAAGCGTCACCCCATCTGACAGGAGGGCGGTGCTGAAGTCACCTGTCTGGAATTTCTTTACCCTGGTGGCAGACAACCCTACCGTGGCCATCTGCCGGATTTGTAAAGTGAGGGTGAAGAGAGGGAAGTGTTTGGCTCGGGTGGGTACCACAGCCCTGAACCAGCACCTCAGGATAAACCACTGGGCGTTGTATGAGGAGATGAAGCGTGGTGGTGGTAGCAGCGCCACCACCACAAGTGAGCAGGGTACAGCAGCCCCTGCCACATCTTCATCTGTTTCCAGCAGGTCATGCCCCCCCGCTCCCTCTAGTAGAGGTACTGGTACCGGCAGCCAGACCTCTACTTCCACAGCACCCTCCACGTCTGTGTCCCGCACTGCCGTCCGGCGCCAGGCGTCGATTTCAGACGCCTTTGACCGCACCACTCCCTTCCCCCCTGGAGACCGACGTGTGCGTTCCCTCAATGGGCTCCTGGCAAGGGTTATTGCCCAACATCTGCTGCCCTTCAACATAGTTGACAGCAACCCCTTCAGGCAGATGTTGGAGCAGGCCCAACCCCAATGGCGTGTCCCCAGCCGCCATTTCTTTGCCAGGACTGGTGTCCCTGCCCTACACCAGCACATTGTTCAGAATGTAACCCTGTCGCTGGATCACGCTGTCAGCGACAGGGTTCATCTGACAATGGATGGCTGGACCAGCAGGCATGGGCAGGGACGCTACATCAGCTTCACGGCCCATTGGGTTTCCCTCCGAGGCGTCGGTGAGGGATCGTCGGCAACCGATCTTGTGGTGCCGCCCCGGGGTGTCCAGGGGAGAACTGCTGGTCTCCCTCAAGCCACTGTCTCCGCAGCTGCTGAGCCTCCCAGCAAGCGCCCCCGTAGCTACTCAAGTGTGGGGCACGTGCGCTGTCAGGCCGTGCTCCAGCTTGTTAGTTTAGGGGACCGGAGACACACTGCAGAAGAAGTGCTGAAAGCACTTCAAGCTCAGGTCCAGAAGTGGCTGACACCCCGAAGGCTCCAGCCAGGTATGGTTGTCTGCGATAACGGCAGCAACCTACTCGCCGCCCTCCATGCTGGCAGTCTGACGCACGTGCCCTGTCTGGCACATGTCCTCAACCTGGTGGTGCAGAAGTTCCTGCGCACTTATCCAGGGTTGAGTGACATTGTGGCAAAGGCGCGTAGGATTGCCAGCCACTTCAGGCGCTCCCCAACCGCTACCGCGTCCCTGTCCAAATTGCAGCGGAAGTACAATCTGCCCCTTCACAGGCTGATTGTGGACAGTGTGACGCGGTGGAACTCCACCCTCCACATGCTGAAGAGGTTGTGGGAGCAGCAAAGGGCGGTGAGGGAGTACCTGATGGAACTAGGCACTCAGAGGGCTTCACCACAACTCCCTTTCATCGCCTGTGCGCAGTGGGGGCAGATAAACCAGGTCTGCCAAGTGTTGTCCTCCTTCGAGCAGGCGACCAAGATGGTCAGCAGTGAGCAAATTGGCCTCAATAGCGTGCTGCCAATACTGTTCATGCTGGAGAGGACACTAGATCGCCTGCTCGAGGCTGGGGAGAGTGCCTTGGTGGAGCAGGAGGAGTCAGCAATGCTCCACCGAGACCAGGGCCAGGACCAGGAGGAGGAGGAGGAGGAGGAGGATGATGATGAAGAGGAGGAGGAGGTGGTTGCTGGTGTCGTCCCGGAGTCAGGGCCTGGTCAGGAGGGAGAGCCGGTGTTGGGGGCACCGATAGTCCGGGGGTTGGGCATGTCTGAGTTTGACCAGCAGCGCCTCAGGGAAGAAGAGTCGCACCTCATTCACCTGGCCAGCATTGAGGAGTCACAGCGGGCTGTGCTCTTCCCCATGGCTGCCCACATGCTCAGATGCCTCAGGAGGGACCCCCGGGTTAAGACCATCAAGACGAGGGATGATTTCTGGATGGCCACCCTTTTGGATCCCAGGTGCAAGGGGAAACTGGAGCAGTTCATCCCAGCCAGCCGGAGGCAGCACCGGATGGAGGAACTGCAGGCAGCCATTGTCAGACGGTTGGAGCAGGCAACTCCCCGGCCTCCAGTTGTCCCCCCTCATCTCACCCAGCAGGTGGCTGCACCCAGCTGCAGCCGAGCAGGGGACCTAATGGAAGAGATGAGGATGTTCTTCCAAACCGAGCGACCCAGTACCACCACCAGCAGCAGCAGCAGCAGTCACCACCAGCGGCTGGCCCACATGGTGGCAGACTACATGGCGTCCGTCGGTGCTTCTGACAGTATGAGCACCGACGACCCCATGGAGTACTGGGTTGCCAGATTGGACACCTGCCGCGAGCTCGCTCAGTATGCGCTGGAGTTATTGTCTTGCCCCCCCTCCAGCGTACTATCTGAGCGGACATTCAGCGCGGCAGGTGGGGTGGTCACGGACAAGAGGACCCGTCTGTCCACAGAGTCCGTGGACAGACTCACATTCATAAAGATGAATGAGTCCTGGATCGGCGGTGACTTTCTGGCACCCGTCGTCGGTTCAGGGCGCTGAAGGGTCCCTTGCCATGCATTCCCTGATGAAGCCCCGGACCTGATGTATTTACAGTGCTGAATATAACTATTTCAACATCAGAGAAAATCAATGTTAATATTTGGTACAGTAGGCTTTCTTTGCAATTACAGCGGTCAAAAATTTCTTGTAGTTTTACACCAGCTTTGCACACACTGGAGGAGGGATTTTGGCCCACTCCTCCACACAGATCTTCTCTACATCAGTCATGTTTCTGGGCTATCGCTGAGAAACACGGAGTTTGAGCTCCCTCCAAAGATTCTCTATTGGGTTTAGGTCTGGAGACTGGCTAGGCCACGCCAGAACCTTGATATGCTCCTTACAGAGCCAATCCTTGGTTATCCTGGCTGTGTGCTTTGGGTCATTCTCATGTTGGAAGACCCAGCCTCGACCCATCTTCAAAGCTCTAACTCAGGGAAGGAGGTTGTTGCCCAAAATCTTGCAATACATGGCCCCGGTCATCCTCTCCTTAATACAGTGCAGTCACCCTGTCCCATGTGCAGAAAAACACCACCAAAGCATGATGCTACCACCCCCATGCTTCACATTAGGGATGGCGTTCTTGGCATGGTACTCATCATTATTCTTCCTCCGAACACGGTTAGTGAAATTATGATCAAAAAATTATATTATAGTCTCATCTGACCACATGATTTTCTCCCATGACTCCTTTGGATCAGTCAAGACAATTATGTCAGCAGTTATTTCACACCCTATATACTCTTATTAAGACTGCTGTACATCATGGCAACTCCTGCCCATGTGATATGACTCTGTATCAACTACTACTGTTAATACTACTACTGCTGCTTCTGCTGCTGCTGCTGCCCAGTCAAGACACCTATGTCAGCAGTTATTTGACACTCTATATACTCCTATTCCTACTGCTGTTCATCATGGCACCTCCTGCCCATGTGATATGACTCTGTATCAACTACTACTGTTAATACTACTGCTGCTTCTGCTGCTGCTGCCCAGTCAATACACCTATGTCAGCAGTTATTTGACACTCTATATACTCCTATTCCTACTGCTGTTCATGATGGCACCTCCTGCCCATGTGATATGACTCTGTATCAACTACTACTGTTAATACTACTGCTGCTTCTGCTGCTGCTGCCCAGTCAAGACACCTATGTCAGCAGTTATTTGACACTCTATATACTCCTATTCCTACTGCTGTTCATGATGGCACCTCCTGCCCATGTGATATGACTCTGTATCAACTACTACTGTTAATACTACTGCTGCTTCTGCTGCTGCTGCCCAGTCAAGACACCTATGTCAGCAGTTATTTGACACTCTATATACTCCTATTCCTACTGCTGTTCATCATGGCACCTCCTGCCCATGTGATATGACTCTGTATCAACTACTACTGTTAATACTACTACTGCTGCTTCTGCTGCTGCTCTATATACTCCTATTCCTACTGCTGTTCATCATGGCACCTCCTGCCCATGTGATATGACTCTGTATCAACTACTACTGTTAATACTACTGCTGCTGCTTCTGCTGCTGCTGCTGCCCAGTCAAGACACCTATGTCAGCAGTTATTTGACACTCTATATACTCCTATTCCTACTGCTGTTCATGATGGCACCTCCTGCCCATGTGATATGACTCTGTATCAACTACTACTGTTAATACTACTGCTGCTTCTGCTGCTGCTGCCCAGTCAAGACACCTATGTCAGCAGTTATTTGACACTCTATATACTCCTATTCCTACTGCTGTTCATCATGGCACCTCCTGCCCATGTGATATGACTCTGTATCAACTACTACTGTTAATACTACTGCTGCTTCTGCTGCTGCTGCCCAGTCAATACACCTATGTCAGCAGTTATTTGACACTCTATATACTCCTATTCCTACTGCTGTTCATCATGGCACCTCCTGCCCATGTGATATGACTCTGTATCAACTACTACTGTTAATACTACTGCTGCTTCTGCTGCTGCTGCCCAGTCAATACACCTATGTCAGCAGTTATTTGACACTCTATATACTCCTATTCCTACTGCTGTTCATGATGGCACCTCCTGCCCATGTGATATGACTCTGTATCAACTACTACTGTTAATACTACTGCTGCTTCTGCTGCTGCTGCCCAGTCAAGACACCTATGTCAGCAGTTATTTGACACTCTATATACTCCTATTCCTACTGCTGTTCATCATGGCACCTCCTGCCCATGTGATATGACTCTGTATCAACTACTACTGTTAATACTACTGCTGCTTCTGCTGCTGCTGCCCAGTCAATACACCTATGTCAGCAGTTATTTGACACTCTATATACTCCTATTCCTACTGCTGTTCATGATGGCACCTCCTGCCCATGTGATATGACTCGGTATCAACTACTACTGTTAATACTACTGCTGCTTCTGCTGCTGCTGCCCAGTCAAGACACCTATGTCAGCAGTTATTTGACACTCTATATACTCCTATTCCTACTGCTGTTCATCATGGCACCTCCTGCCCATGTGATATGACTCTGTATCAACTACTACTGTTAATACTACTGCTGCTGCTTCTGCTGCTGCTGCTGCCCAGTCAAGACACCTATGTCAGCAGTTATTTGACACTCTATATACTCCTATTCCTACTGCTGTTCATGATGGCACCTCCTGCCCATGTGATATGACTCTGTATCAACTACTACTGTTAATACTACTGCTGCTTCTGCTGCTGCTGCCCAGTCAAGACACCTATGTCAGCAGTTATTTGACACTCTATATACTCCTATTCCTACTGCTGTTCATCATGGCACCTCCTGCCCATGTGATATGACTCTGTATCAACTACTACTGTTAATACTACTGCTGCTTCTGCTGCTGCTGCCCAGTCAATACACCTATGTCAGCAGTTATTTGACACTCTATATACTCCTATTCCTACTGCTGTTCATGATGGCACCTCCTGCCCATGTGATATGACTCTGTATCAACTACTACTGTTAATACTACTGCTGCTTCTGCTGCTGCTGCTGCCCAGTCAAGACACCTATGTCAGCAGTTATTTGACACTCTATATACTCCTATTCCTACTGCTGTTCATCATGGCACCTCCTGCCCATGTGATATGACTCTGTATCAACTACTACTGTTAATACTACTGCTGCTTCTGCTGCTGCTGCCCAGTCAATACACCTATGTCAGCAGTTATTTGACACTCTATATACTCCTATTCCTACTGCTGTTCATGATGGCACCTCCTGCCCATGTGATATGACTCTGTATCAACTACTACTGTTAATACTACTACTGCTGCTTCTGCTGCCCAGTCAAGACACCTATGTCAGCAGTTATTTCACACCCTATATACTCTTATTAAGACTGCTGTTCATCATGGCACCTCTTGCCCGAGTGATTTGACACTGTATTGTCAATGTCTACTACTACTATTACAGCTCAGTCAAGACACCTGTGTCCCAATTTTTTGGTACACTATTGACTACTATGACCACTACTGATGCTGTAAAGTATTCCCCAAGTGTTTTTATGCTATGTATTACTATTACCACTACTGCTTGTAAATCATGCCTGTGTGATACTTAGTGGGAATGCTTTAATAAGCATTCCTAGTATGGATACCCGTAAATGTATTAATCTTAATTAGTGTGAATGCTTTAATAAACATTTCCAGTATTGATATCCGTAAATTTAGTAATCTTATTATTCCTTAAGTTTTTTGGTTCTGCGTAACTTCGGCATACTTCGTCTCGTTCAGCTAATGATGGGACTTGATGGGAGTTTTTTTTCTATTTTTTACACTTTTATAAATTTTAAGCTTTTAGACCCTTTTTTTAAACATTGAAGTCAATGAGAACATCCTTTTCCCCTTTGAATTCACATGCCATGCCAAAAGTTTCAGCTACTTCATACTTTCACTTACAGACACTGAAAAAACTTTAAAGCGGTCACAAAATATTTAGCTATCCGGCTATGACTTTTCAAATCGTTATCGTTTACAATTTTTTGGTGAAAACGCAATTTACGTTTTGCGAATTTTTCACAAAAATGCAATAGGTTATAATGTAATCCTATGGAGGGGATTTAGAGTCTGTCAGGTGACCTTAACATTGGAGATCTTTGTAATTAAAAATATCTTTACAAAAAGGGGAAACAAATTGGTCTCACGCCCACAAGATCTACTTTTCATACACAATTTTTATATCAAAACGTAGCTATGCTTGTCTGGTTTATGGCAATGTGACCAATTCTGCGATACGTATTTTAGTTTTAGTTATTGGAGCAACAGCCAGAAATTATGTCTCATAGACTCTCATGTGAAATTATCTAAAAAATGTTGCTGCAGAACTCACAAAGACGCTCTTTTCTAAATCGCAGACATGGCCACATTTTTAAGTTTATCTACATAAATTTCATATCGATGCGTTTACAAGGGCCGTGTATTTCAAACGGTGTAGTCGTTGTATCAATTGCATGTACGTTTGAGGATTTATTAAGCTTTGTTTGGAGGCTTAAATCATGTATTAGATCTGTGAATTAAAAGCGTTTGTAATGTTATTTCTTTCTATAAATCACTTTCCTGACCTCAGTGCAATATTCCTCCTCACTGACCTGGGGGGGAGGGGAAACCTATTGAGGGGGGAGGGGCGACCAGGAAGTCAGCATACGCTATACTTTGCAGATAGAGAAAGAAGCTGTGTGTCCTAAAGATAGTGTAGTGGTTATGGTGAATGTCTTTGGCAAGGGGCTCACCAATTAAGCTATTCAGCATTCCCACTCGCATTTTCCTCAGGAAATGCATTGTCTAGTTATATTATATTTTAATACTCCTGCTGCTGCCTCCATGCTGAGTAAAGCTTCATGACCTCTCTGGCACAGCGGATCCACCAACAGCCTCCGCTACAAGCTACCAGACCGGATCTAAACAGCAAGTGTAACTATAACAATGAACCTTATGTTAAACACTGTTTTGCGGCATTTATACTGCAACCATTGGGCTGTCTGCAAGAGCTCATCTGCATTCTCTCTCTTTCTTGCTCTCCCTCTCTCTCTCTTTGTATATATATATATATTGTTGCTTTTGTTATGTTCATTTTTCAACTGTTTATTTTGTGTTCGTCGTGTCTGTGTCGTGTGCTTTAGTTTGTCCTAGGTTACTGTTAAATAAAATAATAGTATAAAATGTTTTTGCTTATTATGAAGTTAAATGTGTTGATGTTGATTTGTTTGATGTTAAGTTAGATGTGTTGAAAAACCTACAAATCTATCTCAAAAAGAAATGAAACATTTCCAAAAAATAATATTTATTAATAAAAACATAATTTCAGATATAACTCTGATTGAGCTTCTGTAGGCGCTCCAGCTTCTCTATATTTTTTAATTGCTGCTGCTCCAGCAGCACATTTTGCTGAATAAGGTAGCGGATCTGGCGCTGATTTGCCTGGATCCTCTGGTGGGTTGTCTTTATGAGCGCGGTCTGCCTCCTCATCTTTCCTGATACTGTTAGGATATAATAAAAAAAAAAATTGGATTTAAAATAACGTTACCAAATAAATAAAATTTTTTTTTTGCTTATTAATCAATCATTATCATGTGTATACACTTGTTATGTGTCTAACACATCCCGGGAGTGCAGAATTATTAGGCAAATGAGTATTTGGACCACATCATCCTCTTTATGCATGTTGTCTTACTCCAAGTTGTATAGGCTCGAAAGCCTACTACAGATTAGGCATATTAGGTAATGTACAACTCTGTAATGAGAAGGTGTGTGGTCTAATGACATCAACACTCTATATCAGGTGTGCATAATTATTAGTCAATTTCCTTTTCTTTGTCAAAATGGGCCAAAAGAAGGATTTGACAGACTCTGAAAAGTCCAAAATAGAGAGATATCTAGCAGAGGGATGCAGCACTCTTAAAGTTGCAAAGCTTCTGAAGCGTGATCATCAAACAAAAGAAGCGTGTGGAAAAACAAAGGTGCAAAATAACTGCCCATGAACTGAGAAAAGTTAAGCGTGCAGCTGCCAAGATGCCACTTGCCACAAGATTGGCCATATTTCAGAGCTGCAACATCACTGGGGTGCCCAAAAGCACAAGGTGTGCAATACCCAGAGACATGGCCAAGGTAAGAAAGGCTGAAAGACGATGACCACTGAACAAGACACACAAGCTGCAACGTCAAGACTGTGCCAATAAATATCTCAAGAAAGATTTTTCTAAGGTTTTATGGACTGCTGAAATGAGAGTGAGTCTTGATGGGCCAGATGGAAGAGCCCGTGGCTGGATTGGTAAAGTGCAGGGAGCTCCAGTCCGACTCAGACGCCAGCAAGGTGGTGGTGGAGTACTGGTTTGGGCTGGTATCATCAAAGATGAGCTTGTGGGGCCTTTTCGGATTGAGGATGGAGTCAAGCTCAACTCCCAGTCCTACTGCCAGATTATGGAAGAGACCTTCTTCAAGCAGTGGTACAGGAAAAAGTCACCATCCTTCAAGAAAAACATGATTTTCATGCAGGACAATGCTCCATCACACGTGTCAAAGTACTCCACAGCGTGGCTGGCAAGAAAGGGTATTAAATAAAAAAAAGTAATGACATGGCCTCCTTGTTCACCTGATCTGAACCCCATTGAGAACCTGTGGTCCATCATCAAATGTGGGATTTACAAGGAGGGAAAACAGTACACCTCTCTGAACAGTGTCTGGGAGGCTGTGGTTGCTGCTGCACGCAATGTTGATGGTGAACAGATCAAAACACTGACAGAATCCATGGATGTCAGGCTTTCGAGTGTCCTTGCAAAGAAAGGTGGCTATATTGGTCACTGATTTGTTTTTGTTTTGTTTTTAAATGTCAGAAATGTGTATTTGTGAATGTTGAGATGTTATATTGGTTTTTACTTTTAAAAATAAATCATTGAAATGGGTATATATTTATTTTTTGGTTAAGTTGCCTAAAAATTCTGCACAGTAATAGTAGTCACCTGCACACACAGATATCCCCCGAAAATAACTAACACTAAAAACAAACTAAAAAATACTTCCAAAAAAATTCAGCTTTGATATTAATGAGTTTTTGGGGTTCATTGAGAACATGGTTGTTGTTCAATAATAAAATGAATCCTCAAAAATACAACTTGCCTAATAATTATGCACTACCTGTATACTTCTAGCATCAATACCATATTATGGTTCTACAATCTGACAGGTGCGCTTTATATGTTGTCCATTTTTATATCTACATTTTATTGTTGAAATGTTATTAATCATTGTGCACATATTTACCTTCCTGAACGAGGCTCACAGGACCGCTCTCTTCCTCCTGCTCTTCTGCTTGAGAAGTTGGGGTGGTGGGGGGGGGAAGCTCCTCAGCTTGCTCCTCAGCAGGAGCTGGGGTTGGGGAGTGGGAGGGCCCTGGCTGCTCCTCTTCATCCATCTCCTCCTCTGCCGCATCCTCCTCTGCCGCATCCTCCTCCTCCTCCTCATCGGCCTGGCGCCTTCTGCGCTTGGCGCGGATAACTGGCATTGGAGCTCCTATAATAACACAATGTTCATATATTATAAAAATGTTTTCTAATGACGTATGCAAATTCTGTGTACTCTGCTGTATTGTATATGAATACAAATTGATTTATATAGACAGTTAACCAATGGGACAATGTTATATTAAAGGGTCTTGTGGGCACTACAGGGGACTGAGCGTGAGCTGGGATGCAACCATGTTAAAATGAGCTGTTTTTGTCTCCTTTGTTTTGTTCAGACCATCTCATGTTAAAAAAAGGGCCTGATGGAGCACACGGGATTACTATAACAACCCCACTCCTAACACAGGAATTTAGTGGTAATCTATATATATAAAACTCAACGTGTGTGTGTGCATAAATGTATGTATGTATGTATGTATGTATGTATGTATGTTCCAGCATCACGTACAAACGGCTAAAGATATTTATATGAAACTTGGCACACAGGTTACTTATATGTCAGCCACAAACATAGGATAGGTGGTTTAAACCTTACCCACCCCCACTTGCCATGGTCGGGGTTTTTCTTTAAAGTCCCATGCAAAGCAATGGGAAAATTATGTTCCCACATAACTTCTGTGTTCCTGTCTGCTGTCCCATGTCTTTTTTCAACAGTACTATGAATACCTTGGCTGGTGGTGATATATGTTAGCACAACATGGCATCTTGGTTAACAACATCTGACCTTACATGAATTACATATGACCTTACATAACTGTCACCAAAGGAGCTGCGGTGGCTCCACACGATTGCCACTGCACTGACAAGTGATTCACCTCTGCAGCTAGGGGTTCGGATCCCGCTCTCGGCTACCTGTGAATTGAGTTTGGTGGTCTCAGCCCCGCCCCTGGTGGGTGTGCTATGCGAGGTTGGGTTGGGAGGACCCCCTCACACCCGCCATTGCCAACCGGGGCATGGAGAAAGGTGGCAGATTGCCTCTGGGGGAGGCCTCCCAACTCCTGCAGGCCGGCTCCTCTCTCTTTCGAGTTCACGCACAAAATACACTTTTTAAAAAAAAAACATAACTGTCAACAATAACTTACCTGGATGATATTTAGCCCGAAGACGTCTGACCTGATCCATTTGGCGCCTCTTCAGGTCAGACCACTTCTTCACAATTGCCTTGTGGTCATGTTGGCCGCCAAAGTCAGCGATTAGGGCGCTGACCACAGCCCTTTTCTCTGGCTGCCTCCGCAGCTTATCGTATCCTGTTTCCAGGAACTTCTGCAAGATGAAGAACAAAGTATATTGTAATACTTCTGTTGACAGCCTTATGGATATATGACGTAAATGTATGCTATTCAACAATTGGAAGCATTCTCGCCTTATTAATCAATGACAGGGGTAACATGAAAGATTTTATATCCTGCCATTTCGGTCGCCACCTTTTTTGCATAAATATAGCAGCCATTATCATTTGCATAATTATGAATATATTATTAACAACACAGGATACACGTATAGGGGAGATATGCGTTGCTAACTCTTTTCCCTGTCAGGAGCCTAACGCCCCGGGGGGTCAGAGACGGGACCTTTTTCGGAGGACCACTGACGTATGTACCCGTCGCAGTTTTTTGTGATGTCACTCTTTAGGTGTGTGCACATTTTTCACTGCATCCGGGTGGAGTTTTTGGGTTGTGTTTTGCACGCCACAGGCTTTTCAACAGGAAAAAAACAGCTGGAGGCAGAATGGTTGCAAAACACTACGGGTTTGTTACCTAACTCTGGGTTTCAAGACCAGTCCACCTCCAGCTGTTGCAAAACTACTACTCCCATCAGCCACGGTCTGTCAGTGCATGCTAAGAATTTTACTTTTGCTGCATCTAGGGTGCCACAGTTTAGAGACCCGTGCATAAAGGCCTGAAAAATGGGGGCCTGCAGAACTTACAATACTAGAAGTGCCAGCATTCCCAGGCATGCTGGAAGTTGTAGTTCTGCAACATCTAAAGGGCAATATGTATTCGAACGTCCTTGGGCCTTGAGGACACTGAAGTCAGGACGTTCGCATACGTCCTATGTCCAAAAATTTTTTAAATTCATTATGCTAAATAACAAGGAAAAGTGCCTAAATACACATTTGCCAACCAGGGTGTCTGCAGCTGTCCAGGCATGCTGGGACTTGTAGTTTTGTAAAAGCAGGAGACACATTTTTTGTGAAATACTAATATATGATCATATATACTAACTTTTAAACTAGACTAAAATGCTGGGCTGGGCTGGGACTTGTAGTTTTGTAAAAGCAGGAGACACATTTTTGGTTAAATACTAATATCTGATCATATATACTAACTTTTAAACTAGACTAAAATGCAGTTGAAGATGATGAAATAACAGTGGTCAAAATACTTACACAAATCAGCAACTTTTCCTCAGACTTAGTGAAATTGCTTCCAACCATGTTGCTGTGTGATTGCGCTGCGATCATAAGTTGGAAACTGGCAAGGCTCCAGGAAATGGTCGCGTGTTGTTCGCGTGTTGATTGCGCTGCTTGGACCGAGATGGGTCCATATGGCTTCGGCTGTATGGACCACAGTAACTCTTTTCCCTGTCAGGAGCCTAGGAGCCTAACGCCCCGGGGGGTCAGAGACGGGACCTTTTCGGAGGACCACTGACGTATGCAACCGTCGCAGTTTTTTGTGATGTCACTCTTTAGGTGTGTGCAAATTTTTCCTTGCACCGGGTGGAGTTTTTGGGTTGTGTTTTGCACGCCACAGGCTTTTCAACAGAAAATAACCAGCTGGAGGCAGAATGGTTGCAAAACACTACGGGTTTGTTACCTAACTCTGGGTTTCAAGACCAGTCCACCTCCAGCTGTTGCAAAACTACTACTCCCATCAGCCACGGTCTGTCAGTGCATGCTAAGAATTTTACTTTTGCTGCATCTAGGGTGCCACAGTTTAGAGACCCGTGCATAAAGGCCTGAAAAATGGGGGCCTGCAGAACTTACAATACTAGAAGTGCCAGCATTCCCAGGCATGCTGGAAGTTGTAGTTCTGCAACATCTAAAGGGCAATATGTATTCGAACGTCCTTGGGCCTTGAGGACACTGAAGTCAGGACGTTCGCATACGTCCTATGTCCAATAAAATGTTAAATTCATTATGCTAAATAACAAGGAAAAGTGCCTAAATACACATTTGCCAACCAGGGTGTCTGCAGCTGTCCAAGCATGCTGGGACTTGTAGTTTTGTAAAAGCAGGAGACACATTTTTGGTTAAATACTAATATCTGATCATATATACTAACTTTTAAACTAGACTTAAATGCAGTTGAAGATGATGAAATAACAGTGGTCAAAATACTTACACAAATCAGCAACTTTTCCTCAGACTTAGTGAAATTGCTTCCAACCATGTTGCTGTAATATTGCGCTGCGATCATAAGTTGGAAACTGGCAAGGCTCCAGGAAATGGTCGCGTGTTGTTCGCGCAATTGCGCATGCGCGATCGAAAAATCGCAATCGCAATATGTATTTTGGTTAAAATATCATACATATTCGATTTCAGAGTGCTGCTACAGCAGTTTTCGAAATATCTGCAATCAATTTCGCATTCGCATGTTGCGATATTTCGATAAAATATCAGGAATATTCTGAGCCAATCAGAGCGCTCCTCCAGCATATCTCGAAATTGCGCAATAAATATCGCATTCGCATGTTGCGATATTTCGATAAAATATCACGAATATTCTGAGCCAATCAGAGAACTCCTCAAGCATATCTCGAAATTCCGCAATAAATATCGCATTCGCATGTTGCGATATTTCGATAAAATATCACGAATATTCTGAGCCAATCAGAGCGCTCCTCCAGCATATCTCGAAATTCCGCAATAAATATCGCATTCGCATGTTGCGATATTTCGATAAAATATCACGAATATTCTGAGCCAATCAGAGCGCTCCTCCAGCATATCTCGAAATTCCGCAATTAATATCGCATTCGCATGTTGCGATATTTCGATAAAATATCACGAATATTCTAAGCCAATCAGAGCGCTCCTACCGCAGTTATTAAAAAAATCGCAATTATTTTCGCATTCGCAATAGCGAAAAATCGCAATCAATTAATTTCGATAAAATATCACGAATATTCGAATTTAGCGAATATATCTCGAATATTCGAATATATATTCGAGATATATCGCGAAATCGAATATGGCATATTCTGCTCAACACTATCTGACAACTCCTTTATTAAACATGTAATGTCCCCCGTGGTAGATCCAACGTCAATCACTATGTCCGCAGACCTGATTAAAAAAAAAAAAAAAAACTTGTGCCCTTCTGACAGTTCTTGTATAGCTATTGGGCGTGGCCAGGCAGTGATGTCAACCGGAGACCCCACCCCATGTGACATCACTGCCCAGGCATGATGGGTTTGTGATGTCACAAGGGATGGAGTCTCTGGATGACATCACCACATGGCCACACCCCATACCATATAAGAACTGTCAGACTCCGAAGCTGCCAAAACGGTGGGGGACTTTGTTATTAATTTTTAATGAAGGACTTGTCAACTGCCTCCTGTTTTTCTTACACTTAACTTTTTTTGAGGGTGAATGGGTGGAGGCACTATGTACTCATTCATATAGGGGGCAGGGATCTGGGGGCCCCCTTGTTAAAGGGGGCTTCCAAATTCTAACAAGACTCCTTCCTGCAGACCATGGGGACAAAGTTCTTTGGGGAGGGGGCAGACCCCCATATTGAGGGAATGTGGCCTGGCATGTTTCAGGGGGGTGCCTGCCAGGCTGTATGCTCAGATAAGGGTTTGGTATGTATTTTGGGGGACTCCACTTTTTAAAATATTGGCATAGGGTTCCCCTCCAAATCCATACCAGACCTAAGGGTGTGCTGATTATGAGGGCCTCCCACCATCCACATGAAGTGTTTCTAGCACTTCAGACCTAGGTTGTCCATTATCGGGGGCTTCCATTATTATTTCCCTGAGTTCCCAGATCTGCCCAACATAAGGGTCTCTGACCATTCCTGTGCTGAGTTCCCAGGTATTCACAGCTGCTGTGCCCATTATGAGAGGCTCCCACCATTCTTGTGCTGAGTTTCAGGCCTGAGCAGTCTGAACACTTGTTTTCCCTATTATAAGGGGTTCACACCTCCCCTGTGCTGAATTCCCAGGTCTGCACACCTGTTGTGCCTGTTTTAAGGAGCTCCTGCCATCCACATGAAGAATTTCTGGCTCTGCAGACCTATGTTGTCTATTTTCAGGGGTTTCCATTATCATTGCACTGAGTTCTCAGATCTGCACACCTGTTGTGGACATTAAAAGATGTTCCCAGGTAGTGACAGCTGCTGTGCTCATTTTGAGGGGCTCCCACCATTCCTGTGCTGAGTTCCAGGTCTAAGCAATGGTTGTGCCCATTATGAGGGGCTTTGACCATTCCTGCACTGAGTTCCCAGGTCTGTACACCTGTTGTGCCCATTATGAGGGGCTCCCACCATTCCTGTGCTGAGTTCACCGGTATTCACAGCTCACTATAAAGGCCTCCCATCATTCCTGTGCAGAGTTCCAGGACTGAGTGGTCTGGACACTTGTTGTGCCCATTATAAGGGGTTCCCATCGCTCCTGTGCTGAATTCCCAGGTCTGCACACCTGTTGTGCCTGTTATTAGGGGGCTTCCACACCCCATGAAGAGTTTCTGGCTCTGAAAAACAATTGTGTCTATTATCAGGGGGCTTCCATCATCATTGCACTAAGAGGTTCCCACCATCCATGTGCTGAGTTCCCAGGTATTCACTGCTGCTGTGTTCATTATGAGCGGCTCCCACCATTCCTGTGCTGAGTTCCAGGTCTGAGCAATGGTTGTGCCCATTATGAAGGGCTCTGACAACTCCTGCACTGAGTTCCTAGGTCCGTACACCTGTTGTGCCCATTATAAGGGGTTCCCAACATTCCTGTGCCGAGTACCCAGGTATTCACAGCCAATGTGCCCATTATGAAGGGCTCCCACCATTCTTGTGCTGAGTTTCAGGTCTGAGCATTCTGGACACTTGTTGTGCCATTACAAGGGGTTCCCACCACTCCTGTGCTGAGTTTCAGGTCTGAGCATTCTGCACACTTGTTGTGCCATTACAAGGGGTTCCCACCACTCCTGTGCTGAGTTTCAGGTCTGAGCATTCTGGACACTTGTTGTGCCATTACAAGGGGTTCCCACCACTCCTGTGCTGAGTTTCAGGTCTGAGCATTCTGGACACTTGTTGTGCCATTACAAGGGGTTCCCACCACTCCTGTGCTGAGTTCCCAGGTCAGCACAGCTGCTGAGTCCATTATGAGGGACTCCCACCATCCCTGCTAAAATTTTGTTTAATGGACAAAGTAACAGGAGGACCTAGGACACACAAAGGTTAGCAGGGACAACCAACATTTCCATGTGAACAGGAACAAAGTTGGAAACTATGGAATCTGATCTCACTGAGTACCGAGAACTTAAAAAAAAAAAAAATACAGGACTAACTCAGCCTACCAGTCTCCACTGTGACTAAAATATCAGTTTTTGGTGGACGGACTTTTTGAGGTGACTATAAATAGGACCTTGCAGGAGAACAAGATCTTAGCAGATCCCAGAGATATAGCATATTAAGAAAATGCAATGTGTATTTTGCTGAATCAATGTGAATTTTGGGTTCTACAGAAGATAATGGTAATGGGCCTATTCACATATTATATAGGTTCATCAGCATTATTTGGTGTGCACACATGGCAATGCAAGAGTTTTCTGTTGGGTGCACTCATAGACATAATTGGGTGGGCACCCCATAGTACATACAACACATGTTGCTGCAAACAGCTCAGCAATAGGTACAGAACCATGTGAATGAGCCCTAAGACTAGAGCTACACAGGAGAGTTTACAAACCCAATCCTGCCAACAACATCGCTAGCTGGTAATCGCTAGGACTAGCAAATGATTACCAAGGCCAGATTTACATTGTCGTTCTGCCATTCTGAATGGAACCCCAATGTGCCTTGCTGACGCACCTTGTTTTTTTAAAAATTGGTACAAATATAATGGGCAGCCTAACAGAAGGAACTTTGGCACATGTGCATTAAACACACACCCAAATATAAAAATGCGCTCTGAAATATATAGCCCCCTATAAGCTACACTGGTAGTATTCAGTAGCACTTTGTAGCTTTCAATTGCACATGATTGAAACATTGATCAGTCATGTGAGATTATGCTAATGCATGTTGGTTGTATAGTGTACTCCATGGAGAGACATTTGTATCATCAGTTTTTTGATCACTTGCTACTCCTAGTGATTAATCCATAACAAATATAGTAGCGGGACTAAGCTATTGAAATTCTCCTGTGTAGCTCCACTCTAATAAGGTGACTGTCAGCAAGTGGTTAACTGTCTCAGCATCAAGAGATCAACCATGTTTTTTTCTGAGGCAGCCATTTGGGTGTGGTGATGATTTGCCCCAGCTGGGGGTATTAGTGACTGGTGGGAGGGGTATAAAGGGAAGCTTTTTCTTCCTGCCTCATAGTGCTGTTGGTCTTGCAGGCAGGATGGGTCTAGGAGTGAGGAGCTGCTGTGGTTGGCTGTTGCTTTTGGCCCTGGTTTATGGACCAGGGTTTGGATGTAGTGGGGATGGAGCCTTGGGGAGACACAGGCGCCAATCAGACTGGTGGAGGAATAACCAGCGGGTTGTACCTGGCCAGAGCCAGGGGTCTTCTAGAGGGGGTTCTGGAGGGACTTACTCAGGCACTAATGCAGTATATGGGTTTGGGGCTTCTAGAGGTGGGGCTCAGAGGGGTTCAACAGGTGGACGTGCTGGTGGGATGCTCCGCCAGCAGCCCCCGACTGTAATTTCATCTAGTTCCCCCATCAGTGTCCAGTGTGAAGAGGACCGCATGGTGGTCAGTGTCATGATGGATTTTTATGGGAATGGAAAGCTGGTGAAATCTTCTGATCTGAGCCTGGGACCCCAAGGCTGCAAGCCGAACACCCAAAGTGCTGAGGAAGTTATCTTCCAGATTAGTCTCCAGGACTGTGGCAACACTGTGCAGGTAATCCTCCACACTTTGATTTGTTTCCAACTTCATTGGCTTCAGTAAACTAAACACTGGTTGCTATGGGTTATTGCACTTTACAGTGCCGTCTTAAGGACTGTGTAGCTGATATTCCATGGCTCTGCAAATTAGCAGGAGATTTGCCCCAAGACTGTTTTACTTCTGTGAGGGGGACCTGTGTGTGTGTGCTGCTGCTGACCGTGTTCACATGGGGGGGGGGGGTGTAACAAAGCAACCTAAGCACCCAATTCTCTCTTGCTGAATTTAACTTTGTTGAAGGGCGGTGATCAGCCTTTTTTTTTTTTTTTTTTTTTTTTTTGTGACTGCGACATTATGGCGGACACTTCAAACAATTTTGACACATTTTTGGGACCATTGTCATTTTCACAGCAAAAAATGCTTTTAAATTCATTGTTTATTGTGAAAATGACAGTTGCAGTTTGGGAGTTAACCACAGGGGGCACTGATGGGGTTATGTGTGACCTGAAGTGTGTTTGCAACTGTAGGGGTGTGTGGCTGTAGGTGTGACGTCATCAATTGTGTCCCCCTATAAAGGGATGACACGATCGATGCAGCCGCCACAGTGAAGAACGGGGAAGCTGTGTTTACACACGACTCTCCCCGTTCTTCAATTCTGGGGAGCAATCGCAGGACTCCAGCGGCGATCAGGTCCGTGAGTTCCGCGGTCACGGAGCTTGGGACCGGGTCGCAGGAACGCGCCTGCAACCCACGGCTGGGTACTAGTACAGGACGTACCTGGATGTGGATGTGCCTAGCCGTGCTATACTGCTGACGTATATATGCAGGAGGCGGTCCTTAAGTGGTTAAGCCTAAAATGCTTTCCATTTGATAACCTACTTGTTTGGACACATCCTCCAATTACTGCTGCCATCTTGGATGTTATGTCAGCAGACTAGGAGCCATTACTTGGTATCAACCTTTTACCTAGTAGCTGTATAAAAAGTGGCTATGTAGGGAGGGGTGGAGGAGCTGGGCCAGCAGAGTAAATACACCTCGTTGCACTCTCTGTGCTGGGGAGTTGGCGTGTTCTCAAATAGGTTAATCCTCATAAGCATGATGGTTGGGTGATTGGTCTTGGCTATGGGACACATCCATTGTCTCCATTTCTTCGCAATTGATTGTCTAACTCATGAGTAGCACTGCAGTGTCTATAATGTTCTGATGTCTACAGATGATGCAACACTGGGTGATCTATGCAACCAACTTGACCTACAGCCCAACCTCCTCCATTCCAATCATCAGAACCAACCCAGCCGTGGTCCCCATAATGTGCTACTACTACCGGTGAGTCTATGCTAGGATGAAATGCAGGTCCTAACAATGCATTTTTCCTGGTAAAAATGTTAATTAGTGGGATCAATGCCCCCCTACCAAACTACTTTTTTTTTTCTGTTTAGTAAAATATTCTTCTCCTGATGGGCTGAACTGATTAGGTGGCACTGAGGATTAATTGGTTAATATGGATCTCTGAAATTAACATGTCGCTTCTGGTTCATTACTGACACTTCTGTTCTCTGTATAGGCATGCCAATGTGAGCAGCAAAGCCATTGAGCCAACATGGGTTCCATTCAGCACCACAGTGTCCATAGAAGAGAGGCTGTCCTTCTCCTTGAGGCTAATGACTGGTGAGTTAAGCAAAGAAAATATTTGGGGGGGGGGGGGGGTGTTGTCTGAACTTTACAATGTAATCCCCTGTCTTGTCTATAGAGGACTGGAGTGGCCCTAGAAGTTCTCCCATCTATCAGCTTGGAGATATTCTCTACATAGAGGCCTCTGTGGACACTCAGAACCACGTTGGGCTGATCCTGTATGTTGACCGATGTGTGACCACCATATCTCCTGATCCCACCTCTTCTCCTAGTTATGGCCTCATTGAAGAAAATGGGTATGGTTTTTTTTATGGGGGGTTATGTTTGTCGCCATAATGACCCCACTCTTAACTGACCATTTTCTACAGCTGTCTAGTTGATGGAATGCAAGATGACTCCTCTTCAGCCTTCATCACCCCGAGGGTTGAGCCAGACAAGCTCCAGTTTACAGTGGATGCTTTCCGATTTCTAGGAAATGATGCCTCTCTGGTGAGGACAGTTTGCATTGACTGGTAACGATGGGTGCCTTGTAAGAACTGATAACCTAATTTAAAAAATTCCCAATCCAGATCTACATAACCTGTTACCTGAGAGCTGCTGCAACCACCCAGGTCCCTGATGCCATGACCAAGGCCTGTTCCTACAGCAAAGCCACACAAAGGTGAGATGGTAACCTGAAATGGTTGCTTGTTTTTCCATGGATTATTGCACACATTTCTGTGGTACTTTACCTAGAACAATGACTTTGAACCAATAACGAGGTGGATTTCTGAAATGGTATAAACAGCCGATTGTAATGGGAAATTGGCCAGCGATCATTGTACATGATATGGAGAAAAATCATCCATGGGCTAATGGTAATACCTGCTGCCAGCATGATCCATATTGTACCATGCATTTGCTTTTGGAATAGACTCCTTGGTGTTTGCCCTTCCCAACAAGATTGGCGCTGCCCCTCATGCACACTGGATGGCTTTACAGCTGTAGTTGGTTTTTTTTTGTTCTCCCAGGAGTGGGGGCAGTTGGTGATGGATATTCAGAGTCTGTCAGTGCAGTTTGCTTCATATTAATTCCTCTTTAATAAAAGCACTTGTTGCTGTAACCCAAGTGCATCTGGTAGGCATTGGCCCCAAGAAGTTAACAAATGCTACTCTACAGCATTAGTTCACCAGAACTTCAAGTCTTGCTTCTAAATGTAGACTTGTCTAACAATTGTCTTCTCTAGCTGGTCTGCAGTTGAGGGCCCCAGCAGTATCTGCCAGTGTTGTGGTACAGGCACCTGCAGCAACCCTACTAATCTGGTTTCTGGAGGAAGGGGCAGATTTGGAAGGCCAAGAGGCAAGAGGGACGTCTTGGATGGTGAGTTATTAACTGGCAGCTGCTAGATACAATGTTATGAATGTAGGTGATCTCTAGTGAGTACATTAATGGCTATTGGAGTAATGTTAGACATGACTATCAAATTGGTATTGTGCTGTAAAGCAAAGGGCTGCGTTAAATGAAAGTTCATAATGAGCACAAACTCCCAAAAGTCCTCTCGTGATGCCAATGATTCACAAACGCAACAAATCCCTCCACCACATTGCACGCTTTCCAGATAGCAAGTGGTATGATCTTTGATCGACAATCGGATGATGGCTCTTATTTAGGAAAGGCCTCCCCTATGATGGAGCAGGACACATGGGGGTAGATTCACAAAGGGTGTCCTAACTTTGCTGCGGCGCATCGAGTTTACACTATGCCGCCGTAAGTTAGCGAGGCAAGTACATGATTCTCAAAGTACTTGCCTGCTAAGTTACTGTGGCGTAGCGTAAATCGGGCAGGGCGTAAGGGCGGCTAATTCAAATTTGGCTGAGGGGGCGTGTTTTATGTTAATGGAGCTTGATCTGATGTGATTGACGTTTTTTTGGAACGGCGCATGCGCCGTCCGCCTACATATCTCAGTGTGCATTGCGGCAACGTACGCCGCACGGGCCTATTGGTTTCTACGTGGACATAAATGATGTAAATCCCTAGTCACGGATGACTTGCGCCAACGTAAAATTTTCGAATTTCAAAGCGGGAACGGCGGCCATACTTTAACATTACTATTCCAGCTATTTGATGGAATAACTTTAGGCTTGATAATGCGTTACGTAAACGGCGTATCTGTACTGCGTTGGCCGGGCGTACGTTCGTGAATAGGCGTGTCTAGTGATTTACATATTCTACGTCGACCGCTTGCGCCGTCCTATCTTAGGTTTAAGTGTATCTCTGTTTGAGAATACATTTAAACTTAGGTCGGCGTTTCTACTGATACGCCGACCTAACTCTTACTGAATCTAGCTATTGGTCTAGGTCCTTGAGCCAGATCCAAAGAAGCTAATCTTGTTCAATGGGGGGGACTCAGTTAACCCAGAAAGGAAGTGTAACAGAATGACACCCAGAGACTTTTGAAGGACGAGGGGTACTCCTGTGCCAGCGTCACTAGTAACTCTTGGGGTTAGGTTCACCCTGTGCCCCTTTTGAACTTGGAACTGACAGGCGACCATCATTCAGCCTTTCAGTAATGGTGCGTCCTTCGATGAAGTTTAACCACTTGACACCCGCACGCCGTCATATGACGTCCAAAACGGGGACCTGTTATCCTGGGTGGACGTCATATGACGTCCTGGGCTTTGCGGGGGGATATCTCAATGATGCCTGCACCCGGAGGCATCATTGAGATCATTTTTTAGCGGCGGCGATCCTGCGCACCGTAAGAACGATCATAGCGGCGGTTCCGCCGCTAGATCGTTCTTACAGGCAGCGGGAGGGGACATCCCCCCCCCCCCCTCCCGCCGCCATCCGGTGCTTCTCCGGGCTTTCCCGTCCCACCGGGGGCCCGGAGAGATGATCGCCGGATGTTTGCCATAGAGAAGACTGGTGACCATCTGGTCACCAGTCATCTCTATGACCGTCGGAGGCCCGGGCGCGATGTGATGACGTCACGCCCGGGTCCCCGTAAGTAAACAAACCGCAATTGCGGCTAGTTTGAATGAGATCTGTGAATTTTTTTTTTTTCACGATCTCATTCTTTCCAGCCTGCAGGAGAGATGTGGGGTCTTATTGACCCCGCATCTCTCCTTAAAGAGGACCTGTCACACATTCCTATTACAAGGGATGTTTACATTCCTTGTAATAGGAATAAAAGCGATTGAAAAAAAAAAATGTAAAAAAAAGTGTAAAAAATAAATAAGTAAAATAAAAAAGAAATAATAATAAAAAAATTAAAATGCCCCTGTCCCCGGTAGCTCGCGCTCAGAAGCATACGCACACGTAAGTCCCGCCCACGTATGTAAACGTCGTTCAAACCACACATGTGAGGTGTCGCCGCGTGCGTTAGAGCGTGTGCAACAATTCTAGCACTAGACCTCCTCTGTAACTCTAAACTGGCAACCTGTAAAAAAATTTAAGTGTCGCCTATGGAGATTTTTAAGTAACGAAGTTTGGCGCCATTCCATGAGTGTACGCAATTTTAAAGCGTGACATGTTAGGTATCTAGTTACTCGGCGTAACATCATCTTTCATATTTTACCAAAAAATTGGGCTAACGTTACTGTTTAATTTATGAAACCATTCTTTTTACAAAAAAAAGCCGTTTGAAAAATTATTGCGCAAATACGGTGCAAGATAAAAAGTTGCAATGACCCATTTTATTCCCTAGGGTGTCTGCTAAAAAAACATAATGTTTGGGGGTTCTGAGTAATTTTCTAGCAAAATAATGAGGATTTGTACATGTAGGAAAGAAGTGCCAGAATAGGCCCGGGAAGGAGGTGGGTTTTAAAGCCCGGTATTGAAGTGGTTAAGGCCTCTCCTGAGCTACCAGCCTCTTGGTCGGTGCTCTCCAAGACAGGTTCTTCATCGAGTGGCTTCCTCCCTCAGGACGGACAGCTCAGGACCAACATGGTCTCAGAGCCATGGACATGCACCCCCGGCCAGGAGGGCCACACACAGGGGTGGTGGGATGACAGACCCAGGATCGATGACCCTGGACTAGTGATGTCTGTCCCTTAAGTACTCCTCCCCAGCATGCACAGTGGGACAATCAACTCTGACTGCTGAAGGGGAACACCTTGACCTGACTGCTGCCACCCTCGGCCTGGGGTGGTAACGGCACCCCAGACAACAGTGGTCACTCACAGTACAGCCATGGCTGGAACAGAGGCCCAAATTTTGTGAAATATCAGTTTGAGTCAACTAACTCTCAGACTACCCTCTTAATTTAAAGGAGCGCCAGCTAGAAAGTAGCAGGCCGCTACATTAATATAAGGGGGGGGGGGGATTGAAAGCATCGGGTGCTAATCTATTTTAAGGGAGGGAGCTCCCTTATAGATCACTTGACGTTTTGTGGGAAAAACGGTGTTCAACACCGTATCACAGAAAAGGTGGTGATCTAGGGGAGCCACATTATTTTCTAGTGGAGATTTTACTTTAAGTTAAAATATATTTTATATCTGAGTGGTCCATGGGGATTCATTTGAATAACTTTTCAAGAAATCTTATTAAGGGTATCGGCTTGGATCAAATTCTGAATGCTGGTATTTTGCTGTAGTGTCCTGGATTGACAAATTAAGGGGTTGGTCAACCTTCCCTTCTACCTAAAAGGTCCCTTGGACAGTAGGGGAAAAGTTTAGAACTGGTCCAGTTTGGAGAGGGAGAGACCCAATATTGACTGAAGGAACAACTTTAGGATTTGAGGGTCTAAAATGGGTGCTAACTTCTGGATATTTGTGTAAAAGCTAGATTGACTGCAGACTCTCAAAACTGCATGGAATTGTACAGAAATGTGTATTGACCTCTCACTTTTCTCTTAAGAACCCCACACAGAAGAGGGACAAACTGTGACCACTCTGGGACCTCTGCTTGTCATTGGACCTTCACAAAGGGATGTTGCGGCTGCAGTGACGAGGGAAGAGTCTGCCCCTGCGGAGCTCTGGGTGTTGGTGGCTGTCGGATGTCTTAGTCTTCTTGTTGTCATAGTGTGTGCAGTATTCATTGGGAAATCTCTGAAAAAGCCACAGTATGTGCTGTCTGTGGAAAAATAAAAAAAACTCCATTTAATCAACGTCTTTTGATTTTTTTTAATGTTATGAGCTTGCAAGCCTGAAATGGACTTCTTACTATTGGTATAAAGGTATTTTTCTGAGTCTTAGATTTGTCTAATAGTAGACAACCCTTACTGACAATACTAATGGCGTTTGGGGTCTGATATGAAGGCTATATCGAATGTGTCCTTTATGGTAAGTCATCGCTTATTGGAACTATTATAAAGTAATAATATAACACTGACATTAGACCATGTTTAGTATCCCCTTTTTATCCAGTAGTGATATTTGGGGATGGTCCCGATGTTTGCGCCGCATGTAAGTTCGACTCAAACACTTGGTGTTTGCAGAACATATGGGGGTGCTTGCAGCAAGTTTGTCCGCCATGAATTTCCCCATGATGCACTGTGAAATTGCAGTGCATTAATGGTTGCTGACCTGCATGCTTTGGCCAAATCACAATATGTGCTGTGACTGTGAGCCATGATTGGGTGCCGTTGACCAATCATGGCTCAAGTCCACTCCACACTAAGGCTGCTTACATGGTGGGGTGTGTCTCTACAGAATTGGGACATATCATACACCTGAGACGCTATTTAAATGGAAGCGTGGAGATGCACAGGATTAAGTGTGTGTGTGTGTTACATTTTTTATATATATGCATGGGGGTCCCCCAAATCATTACCAGGGGGAAATGAGCAGGCCGCTTGTCCCCATGTTGATGGGGACAAAAGCCTCTTCCAACAACCCTGGCTGGTGGTTGTTAGGGTCTGAAGGCGGGGGACTTATCGGAATCTGGAAGCCCCTTGAACAAGGGAGATCCCGGCTACCCCCCCAATGTGAATGGGTACAAAGTAAAAACCACAGCAGTTTTTGACAATTCCTTTATTAGAGAAATGTCATCATGCCACCTGCTGGACCCCAAAAAAATATCAGCAGGTGGCCCCGCCCTTGCCTATATAAGAGCCATCAAAGTGAAGACAGCAGTTGCTGGGAGGCCTCTCCATGGAGGCAGCCATTTCTTGGGTTTGGGCAGCATGATTGAAGATGATGGACATCACAGGACACCCCCCCCCCCTATTTAAAAAAATAAGTGGGGGGGTGTTCTGAGATTTCCTGCATGATTGAAGATGGATGGACATCACAGGACACCCCCCCCACTCTATTTATTTTTAAATAGAGGGGGGGGGGGTGTCCTGTGATGTCCATCCATCTTCAATCATGCAGCCCAGACCTGATAAATCTCCACCTCCATTGAAGGCCTTCTGGCAACTGCGTCTTTTTGCTTTGACAGCTCTTATATAGGCAAGGGTGGGGCCACCCACTGATTTAATTTTTTTTTTTTTTTTTTTTTT